>NC_069510.1:19841841-20141841 GCF_027579735.1 Bombina bombina | reverse complement strand
AATGCCTGTGTTTAAATCGAAAACCATACTGAAAGGTATGATGGCTAACATTCATCCAATATAATCCAAATAAAGCTCTAGTTTTTAAATAGATATACCTACCATATATGAAAAGTAGATTAAGAGGACACTGAACCCATTTTTTTTCTTTCGTGATTCAGATAGAGCATGCAATTTTAACCCTTTAAGGGCGACAGCACTTTTCCATTTTCTGACCGTTTGGGACCAAGGCTATTGTTAAATTTCTGCAGTGTTTGTGTTTAGCTGTAATTTTCCTCTTACGCATTTACTGTACCCACACATATTATTTACCGTTTTTCTCGCCATTAAATGGACTTTCTAAAGATACCATTATTTTCATCATATCTTATAATTTACTATAAAAAAAAATATTAAATATGAGGAAAAAATGGGAAAAAACACACTTTTTCTAACTTCGACCCCCAAAATCTGTTACACATTTACAACCACCAAAAAACGCCCATGCTAAATAGTTTCTAAATTTTGTCCTGAGTTTAGAAATACCCAATGTTTACATGTTCTTTGCTTTTTTTGCAAGTTATAGGACAATAAGTACAAGTAGCACTTTTCTATTTCCAAACCACTTTTTTCAAAATTAGCGATAGCTACTTTGGAACACTGATATCTGTCAGGAATCCCTGAATATCCCTTGACATGTATATATATTTTTTTTTAGAAGACAACCCAAAGTATTGATCTAGGCCCATTTTAATATATTTCATGCCACCATTTCACCGCCAAATGCGAACAAATAAAATAAAAGTTCACTTTTTCACAAACTTTTTCACATATTTTAGGTTTCTCACTAAAATTATTTACAAACAGCTTGTGCAATTATGGCACAAATGGTTGTAAATGCTTCTCTGTGATCCCCTTTGTTCATAAATAGCAGACATATATGGCTTTGGCATTGCTTTTTGGTAATTAGAAGGCCGCTGAATGCTGCTGTGCACCACACGTGTATTATGCCCAGCAATGAAGGGGTTAATTAGATATCTTGTAGGGTGCTTGCAGGGTTAATTTTAGCTTTAGTGTAGAGATCAACCTCCCACCTGACACATCCCACCCCCTGATCCCTCCCAAACAGCTCTCTTCCCTCCCCCACCAAACAATTGTCCCCGCCATCTTAAGTACTGGCAGAAAGTCTGCCAGTACTAAAATAAAAGTTTTTTTTTGTTTTAAACATTTTCTATAGTGTAGCTGCCCCCCTCAATATCCAACCCCCCCCCCCCCCCCCAGATTCCTTAGCCAAAAATTCCCACCCTCTCCAGTCCTTTCCCCCACCGTATGCTAGAAATTAATTGTTTCATAGTTTAGCGTTCCCACCCGCTCACCAATGATCGTGGCCATCGATGGCCGATGCAGAGAGGGCCACAGAGTGGGTTCTCTCTGCATTGGGTGGCTAACAAATGTTATTGCAGGATGCCTCGATATTGAGGCGTCACTGCAATAACATGAAAGCTTCTGTAAGCGATCAGGATTGCTTCCACCGATTGGAGACACCAACGACCTTGGTCGTTAAAGACATTTTTTTTTGGTCCTTAAGGGGTTAAGCAACTTTCTAATTTACTCCTATTATCAAAATTTCTTCATTCTCTTGCTATCTTTATTTGTAAAGCAAAAATGTAAGTTTAGATGCCGGCTCATTTTTGGTGAATTCTCCCTCCAATAAACAAGTGCTGTTTAGTGTCTGAACCAAAAAAATAACTTAGATGCCTTCTTTTTCAAATAAAGACAGCAAGAGAATGAAGAAAAATTGATAATAGGAATAAATTAAAAGTTGATGCTCTATCTGAATCACGAAAGAAAAAATGTGGGTTCAGTGTCCCTTTAAATTATTACTAATACTAACCTTTATACTCCCTACAAATATTTTAAAGAACATTGATTTACAACCCTTTTGAATTTAAATGATGATGGGCTATATTACAATTGAAGTGCTAATTTAACGTGGGCCTGTCATGGGGCAAATTTGCCCATTTACGGGCGCATGGTAAATAACCAGCCATTACAAGACCTCAGGTTAATTTAAAAAAAAATGTCCCCCAATTGCCCACAAAATAAAGTGTACAGTTTTCTTCATAAAATAAAAAATATATGAACAGCTTTATTTTTTTATAAAATGACTGCACAAAAGAAGTTATAAGGGTTTAAAGTGAGGGGATGTGGGATGTTAGATAAAAGAAAATGGCACTGAAAAGTGTCTTTACATTGCTGTCTATAGGAACTGTTTATACTGTTAATATATGTTTATTCATATACATATATATTTTAAATTTGCTGAGCAACTTACCTCCGGTGTGGCGGTAGGTTCTCTGCCGTGTCTAAGGGCATGAGCAGGAGGCTCCCATTGGAGCCTATGGAAGAGCGCTGTCATGAGCACAATGCTTTCAGGCAAGATGAACACAAGGTCCCGTTCGCATTGCACTTAACTTGTAATACCAGAGCACATTTGCGTGTGGTGGTATTACTGAGTGTAGCGCAAATAGTGCGCTCTCAAAAGCACCATTTTGTGCTCCACTTATAATCTAATCTTGTAATATATATATATATATATATATATATATAGCTCCAGAAATAGGCAGGCTCGTAGGCTTACATCCCAGATTTTTTTTACTGTTTTCACCTCCTTTCTCATACTTAGCTCTTGTGCAGATCTATTCAACTACAAACAATATTCTATTCATTGAACTTCTTCAAACTTAGCATTTCTTTGATACCTGGAATTTCAGAGAAAAACTTGCCCAAAGAACAGGAGAATTTTCGGCATTTTTACTACAACTCTTTTCTTTCTTTTTTTAAACAGAAATAGAGCCTTTGTTTGTTTGTTTTTTTCGTTTTTTTTTTTTACCTATAGGGGGGAAATAAAAATTATATATATATATTTGCTAATTTCATATTGTATTATGAAATGCTATACTTAAGTTTTTTTATTCATTCTAAGTTTTTGTTTTGTTATACATTGCCTACTTTTGCTTTATAATAGTACGTAACAGTGTGCTTGTTCCACTTCCTCCAGATTGGATGACAATACTGCATTATACTAAGGTATGGTGATGTTAAACTAACCCAGCAACATTCTACACAGCGATTGACTAGATTAAAAGGACACTGAACACAAAAAAAATGTTTTTCGTAATTCAGATAGAGCATCACATTTTAAGCAACTTTCTAATTTACTCCTATAATCACATTTTCTTCATTCTCTTGGTATCTTTATTTGAAATGCAAGAATGTAAGTTTAGATGCCGGCCCATTTTTGGTGAACAACCTGGGTTGTTCTTGCTGATTGGTGGATAAATTCATCCACCAATAAAAAAGTGCTGTCCAGAAGTCTGAACCAAAAAAAAAAAAAAAGCTTAGATGACTTCTTTTTTAAATAAAGAACGAAGAAAAATTGATAATAGTAAATTAGAGTAAATTAGAAAGTTGCTTAAAATTTCACGCTCTATCTGAATCACAAAAGAGAAAATTTGGGTTCAGTGTCCCTTTAAAGCACATCTGTACCTAAATAGCAACAGCAGACCAAACCAGGAAAATGTATTCCTCCTAGCTTTTCAAGTGGTCTATATCTTAACTGTGCTTGATTTACAAAACCTTATAAATTGTGTCACCAACATGACAGTGTTAAATGATTGTTACAATGAAGTGCTTTTCAATTTTAAACAATGTTCCTTGTCATAAAGTTTTTATTGAGGTCAACATTGCACAATACAGCTTATGCATTCTGTTATGCTTGTTCCATGTGAACATAAGGAGACAATGAGGCCTATTTATGAAATGTCTGTTGGACCTGATCCGACAGTGCGGATCAGGTCCGACAAACATCGCTGAATGCGGAGAGCAATACGCTCTCCATATTCAGCATTGCACCAGCAGCTCTTGTGGGCTGCTGGTGCAACGCCGCCCCCTGCAGACTCACGGCCAATCGATTAGTGTTGGGAGGGTGAGCATGTCTGAGTGGGGGCGTAGTTGGTTGTTAGAGTAGAAGTCTTTAAGGCAGGTTATGTCGGTCTGAGCCCATGTATTGATGTGCATGTCTGGCAATCCCTGAAGTAATCCGTTTATAGAGTGCACGAGGGAGGGGTGGGGAGCAACTAATTCATTATGCCTTAACTTGAACCAGATTAGCTGACAGCCCTTCACTATATCATTAGCTATGTGCACTTTTGACTGTTGATGGGGGGGAAGCCAAAGCAGGTCCACCAACCTGACATATGCCGGTAGCGATGCCTGCTCCAGATCCCTCCATCTAGTGGGCGGGAGATCAGGTCCCCACGCGGTCACATGAGTTATCATTGCAGCCTCGTAATATAGTTTCACGCTCGTTAGCCCCATCTCCCCCTCTCTATAGTGGACTGGAGAATATGAACTGCTACCCGAGGCCTTTTGTTGTTCCAAGCGTATGAGTTAAATAATGCCTGGAATTTGTGGATCAAAGTTGCCGAGACCGGAAATGGGATACACCTAAATAGGTATGTGAGCTTGGGGAGGATCGTCATTTTGGGGGCAGCTACTCTACCCATCCAAGATATTTCATCATAACCCTTAGTGTTAAGCGTTAATTTAATCTCCTTCATGAGTACATCATCATTTTCCTGTATAGTTATGGATTTCATATGGGATAGGAAAACTCCTAGATGTTGCATCCCCCCTAACTGACCATCTGAAGGAATACAGATTTTGAATATCTCTCTGATCTTCTGGAAAGGTATTAATAGTATGCCTCGGTCTTATCCACGTTAACTTTATAGTAGGAGAGTTCCCCAAATAATTCCAGCAATGACATTAACAGGGCAAGAGATGCCAAAGGATCTGTAAGAAAAATGGTGAGATCATCTGCAAACAATGCTAATTTCTTCCACATGTCATGCAGCTGGAAACCCTGGATTTCTGAATCTTTCCTAATTGCTGCTCCTAGTGGTTGATTCTGGGGGAACAGAATCCCAGCCCTCTAATCACCACTGAAGGAGCCGTGTACAGTGCCTCAGTTGCCACATAGAAGAAATCCAGGATACAAAACGCTTTGAGGGTCTGGAACAGATATTCCCACCTCACCCTATCAAAAGCTTTCTCAGCATCAAGCAACAGGGTGAGTAGGGGAAGGCCCATATCAGCCACTTCGGTAAATATATTCAAGAGGCGACGAGTGTTGTCAGACCCTTGTCTACCTAGGATGAAGCCTACTTGATCCAATTGAATAATTGACGGTAAGTGTCTCCCTAGCCTGGTAGCCAAGACCTTTGCATAGATCTTAGCATCTACGTTTATGAGAGAATGGGCCTGTAGCTTGAACAAAGTGATAGGTATTTCCCTTCCTTGGGTATGGTGATAATGTTTGCCTCAAGATATTCTGGGATAAAGTGGCCACTGTCAGCTACATTTGTAAAAAAACTTAATTAAAACTGGGGAAATGATTGAAACTAGGCTCTGATAGAAGGTAACTGTGAACCCATCTGGACCCGGGGCTTTACGGAGTGTAAAGTTTCCTTTCACCATTTTAACTTCTAATGTAAATGGACCCTCAAATTCAGCTCTAGCCTAAGGGGACAAGGTGGGCAAATTGAGTCCCACTAAAAATTTCCAAATAGCATTGGGGCTTGCTTTAGTAGTTTTCTATGAGTCTTCTAAATTGTACAGGGAAGTGTAGTACTCTGAAAATGCCTTGCCTATCTCTTTTGGTGAGTGGACCTTACCTCTAGGTGTTTTAATTAAGGCAATTCGCTGTTGCTGCATGCGCTTGCAAAGTTTGTTTGCAAGTAACCTATCCGCTCTGTTACCCTTATAGTAGTATGTTTCTCGCAGCTTATGGAGGTGTTCTTGTACACTCAGGGTTTTGTGTCTAGAGATTTCCTCCCTAATTAGTCCTAACTGTTGGGCTATTAGTGGCCCGGGGCTCATCTTATTTGTTGTCTCAAGTGTGCAAAGCTCTCTGTATAATTTAGCTAAAGAAGATCCCAACGTTTTACGGGATTTTGCTGTTTTTTTTTTATGAATTATTCTCTAAGGTATGCCTTAAGGGCCGCCCAGACTATATCTATGCTTGTGTCCCCTAAATCATTGTGTTCCAGAAACTCCTGTATGTTCTTTACAAGTTCAGGAATTTCAGTTTCTGACAGACACTGTTCAGGGAGCTTCCAAGAGGGTCGAGTAGTTGGTGACTGTAGCAGGGAAAGGTCAGTACAGACCATATCATGGTCTGAACAGGTGCATGTCTTGATGTTAGAGTTGCTAAAGTCGTCTAGTGTCCACGGGTCGCATAGCAAGTAGTCTATTCATGAGTAATAGTTATGGGCCTTAGAGTAATGCGTGAAATCCCTCTTCGTTGGGGACAAGCATCTCCACACATCGTATAGATTGTGCTGGGATATTAGCTTACAAAAGGCATTGTAGGTAGAGGATATGTTTCTGTCAGTTTGCAGTTTCGAAGCATACTGTTTATCAAGCGTCGGGTCCCATACTAAGTTAAGGGGGTCTATTTAACAAGGGCCGAATGGCCCCTGTTCCCCTTGTTTCCGCGCAAGCCTTCTGGCTCGCCGGAAACAGGAGTTAAGAAGCAGCGGTCTTAAGACCGCTGCTCCTAAACTCATACGCCACCTCTGAGGCGGCGTATAGCAATCCGCCCAATCATGTACGATCGGGCTGATTGACACCCCCTGCTGATTGGCCGCAAATCTGCAGGGGGCAGTATTGCACTAGCAGTTCACAAGAACTGCTGGTGCAATGATAAATAACAACAGCGTATGCTGTCGGCATTTATCGATGTGAGGCTGGCATGGTTCGCTGTAGCGGATCATGTCTGTCCGCACATATATAAATAGACCCCACAGTCTCCCCCAATTATTAAATGTCCCATTTTAAGTTGGTCGATGTGCCTTAGGAGTTTGCGCAGAAAAGTTAGTTGTTGGGTGTTTGGGGTGTAGACAGAAACTAGAGTAAATAGAACATCATTTAGAGTGCATACAATTATGAGAAAGCGGTCTTCCTCATCTTTTTCAATATATTCCACTGTATATTTTAAATCTCTACTAATTACTATGGCTACCCTTCTTTTCTTCTCCTCAGGCTTTGAGGCCGTTTCACATACTGGGTAGTATGAGGAACTCTTGAAAAACTGGGAACCCCCTGTCCAATGTGTTTCTTGTAGAAACCTCAAGTGAAGGAGGTATCTTGACAGGAGGCTGCGCTTTGTGGGGAATTCAGACCTTGTGCATTAAGGGTTTCTACTCTAATTGGAGCCATGTCTGGAGGTGAGGGAGGGGGGGAGGGCTTCTTTAGGACTCTTCAGGATCAGTCCGTCTTTTTCTCTTGAATGCATGGGACATGGTAATTTTAAAGTAGAAGCTATATTATTGGAATAACCTTGTCTGGTCCAAGTATGCTGTGGTATGTGGTTGGACTGGCGGGGTTCAGGCCTTTAGGTGCTACTCACATGTTGAGGTGAGTCAGGGTCTCTAGAGCAAATCTGAAGGGGGCAGTATTGCACCAGCAGATTTGCTCTAGAGCAAAAATGGCACCTTTGTAAGGAGCATGGAAAAAGGACTCTTTCAAGGGGCCGTGCCAATTCAGGGCATGGCAGGTTAAAAGCAGTTAGCTAGTTGTCCCCTGCTTAACAGGGACACAGGATATAGATAGTAAATGCAAGGCAGTTATGTTGTAGTCTTCTGCAAATTGGTTCACCAGGGGAAACCCACACCCTTCTCTCAAATGTAGTCCCCCTGACTAGCCGACATGGGCCCTATTCACTCATGCAGAGCTAAAAGTGCTTGTTGAGGTAGGCAGGGCGCTCCCTTATGCGTCGGGATCAATGGCGATTCGCACCAAAAGCAGAAGCAACAAAGGATCCGTCGCACCACTCCACTCCTACCTTGGGATCCAGCTGTGTGTCCATCTCTGTCTGTCAAAGCCGCCTACACCCTCGGCCCCAGGTTGCAGTAAGCTGCGCTAACTGGTGTCAGCTCTGTTGCCTGCCCACATGGACGGAGAAGACTGTTCTGGCTCCCGGCTCTCCTCTTTACAGCACCTCCACTAATCTACTGGATTTCGTGCCCACGAGGGAGGTAGGCAAGGGTGGCTCGCAGTGTTCTGTGGGGCTCTGAGGTGAGGGTGCTACCATCCCTTGTCTTTGGGGTCTGAAGCGACCGCTTCCTCCAGGTCCCTGCAGCTTCATGTTTTTCTGCTTTAAAAGTTCTGGGACATTCCAGGCTGCGTCCCCCTTTTTCCCACCAGATATGGGCGTCTTTAGCTAACAAAATCTACACTTTAAGGCTGTATTTGTGAGCTCTGTAGACGGAGCTATAAGCAAGCACGTCCGCCTAGTTTGCTTTTTTCTCTTTGTATCATTTATTTAAAAGCATAACTAGGCAGGCTCAGGAGCACTGGTGCACTACTGGAATCTAGCTAATTATTGGTGGCTGCACAAGATGTCTTTTCTCATTGGCACATCTGAAGTTATTAGCTAGCTCCCAGTAGTGCATTGATGTTCCTTAAACAAAGGATACTGAGAGTATACATCAAAAGTAAATTGGAAAGTTATTTGAATTGTATGCTCTGTATGACTCATGAATGAAACAATTTGGGTTTTACGCCCCTTTAATTGCCGTCATTTGCTATGAGTTTAATATCATTTTAATGTGTTTTGGGGTTACTAGTATGTCTTTCCATTTATCTTATGAAACTATGAAGTATATTTTTACAGCAAAATAGCAGCTAGTTGGTGACATTAAAAGGATTATCACACAAGTTTGCCTTCCAGCTTTCAATTTTCAACTATCACTTTCATACTTGTAGAGACAGAGACAGAATCGAGCAACCATGTTTCAGAAAAAAAATCTGTCTTTGATGATCAAAACATTACTGTTTAAATAGCCTGCAGGAATAAAAACCCAGTAAGTTCTCCTTTGGAATGATTTTTACAGTTACTATTTTGCAAATAAAAAACAAGAGATTAGAAAGCAGGCTATGTACAAGAAAACATGGTTTTGATTTTTTTTTTAATTATTTCTGCATTTATCATTTTACAGATAAAAAGGCACAGCATTAGTAACCCGTGTTTGTGCTATAAAACCATATTTCATCTTTAAAAGAAATTAATCTTTATCAGATGTTAGATGTCAGGTGTGTGTAGCTATAAATCTTTCTCAGTTTGAGGATACCAAATTCATATCACATTCTTGATCCGTGCATCTTTTTTTTCTGTATCTTTGCAAATCAGAAAAAAAGACAATAAAATGCAGAAGGTAGAGGTTTGTAAACATTTAATTATCTATAAATGAACGCTGTGTGTTAACTTACATTTTGTCTCAGCTCCCAGATGTGTGTATTAAAGTAGATAAAATGTATTAACACATGGTCTAGAAATAATTGTGTGAACATTTATTATCTTTTCCTTGAGATAAAAAGCCTGAAGGATTTAGTGTAATTAATTAAATTTGAAATTGTATTAGATGAACAGATTCGTAGGCAGTTGCCTAAGGAAGATTGATTCGCAGTAACATCTGGAAGGCTTGTAGCCCCACCCACTGAAAGGAATTTTTAATGTTGCCAGGCGCCTGCATAATTTGCATATATATATATAAAAATATCTTTTTTTAATAACTTTGTATATCAAGCTCCTAAAATCACATGTAAATGCAGTCTATGTGCGATGCATATTGCTTTTCTTTTCTGCCACTTAGGAGTGGTTGGCCATGAGGTCATGTCTTTGAACACTATATGGCAGCTGTGTTTGAAACAATGTTTTACATATAGTGCCTAATTGTATGTATGACACATATGATGAAACATTGATGTCACATTTTTTTTCTTCATATAAATTTTCCCTGTTATCTATAAACCACTGTTTTCTTGTGCTGTTTCCACCAGTAGAGCTGTGCCGATTGTCGACTCTTTATCAATTTTTATAATCTAATTTCTCTTGGTATTCTCTTGGTATCTCTTGGTATTCTTTGTTGAAAAAGTTACTTAGTATAAACATATAACAATGTGGTACAAATATGTGTATAACACACTAAATAAGGATATGTGTATAAAACAAATGCACAATCCCACAATATGTAAACCCTCAATGGTCACGATAGATTCTTCTTGCCTCAAGAGAATAAATATATATATATAATAGTGAAGTACAGTTTAAACTCAATGGTTATACCCCAAACACAGCCAAGGGGCTATTCACCTATTACTACAGAGCCTCAACTGGCTCTGGAGATGATGCACACCTGGTTTTACATTGTCACTCAATAAGTATACATACGGTACAACTCTGGAAGTGATAAAAATCAATATTTATTAAAAACACTTTAAATGTATAAAAAGCCACAATATAGCTCCCAAATAAAAGTCACTCAATATTAAAACACTCTATGTTATTAGTGGGCGATACGTGCTTGTATTGAGATCCGATGGAAGCATATTAGGTTGGTATCCTATCTGATTCTTCATCCCTTAGTAACCTGAGCCATCGTAATACCTTTCCTGGTGACATGGTAGAGTGGGCATGGCTATGACATGTTCTGATGTATGTTTGCTGTGAGACAAACCTGTCATTCTGTTTATTCTTTCTCTAAAGTTTTAAAAGATGTTACAAATAACCATCAATAAGTCTGAGGATTGGGAATTAATTCCCAAAGTAGATAGCACCATTTCTAGACCGGCAAAAAGAACCACAATTCATTTGAAGGACCATATGGACAGGAAATTGGAAGCATTTTAAGCCTGCTGGCACAGTTACACTTTGTTGTGATTCCTTCTCAGAAATGGTATCTGAAAAGGTCTCTTTGGGTGAAATTCAGGATCGGTCAAAGCTAATCAAGGTAGTCAATTCATTTTTTTTATGGACATTATTCAGTTGAATGTAACGAATGCTGCTTTGGTGGTAGTCTTGGTCTGCAGATATGGGGGCCTATCAAGCTCCGATTGGAGCTTGATGCCCCGTGTTTCTGGCGAGCCTGAGTACGATCGGGTTGATTGACACCCCCTGCTGGCGGCCCATTGGCCGCGAGTCTGCAGGGGGCGGCGTTGCACCAGCAGCTCTTGTGAGCTGCTGGTGCAATGCTGAATACGGCGAGCGTATTGCTCGCCGTATTCAGCGAGGTCTGGCGGACCTGATCCTTAAATAGGGGCTTTCTTAAATAGTGGCCATTGTATCAAACAGTAGACTGTTACATCTTCCCTGTGTGGGAAAAGTTCTCTTTGGTCCAGGATTAGACTTTTTAAACATTACTGGTTGTAAGGGAGCTCTTAGGACAAAGGTTCTAAGGGTAAGGATAGACCAGGACATTTCCTTTCCTTTTGTCACTCCAGAAAACAAAAATCTTCCCTGTCGTACACTCAAAAGTCAGATTCTTCCAAGTCCCCATGGAAGCTAGGACATTATTTGAATAAGTCCAAACAACAAAATTATTGGAATAAGTCCAAACAACAAAACATATTGTCCACTTGCTCTGTAAGCATGAAGGTTTGTCCCCCAATCCAGATATTTATCTGATAGGGGGCCAACGGAGCCCTTTTCAGCAGACCTGGAGCAGATCTGTTCAGGATCCCTGGGTACTCAGTATAGTATTGCAGGATTTCAGAATACGTTTTCCCATCAGGCCACCTGGCATACAGTTCCTTCTGTTTCATATTTCCAAGAATCCCTCAAAGGCAGGAGCTTGTTTTCACTGTGTGCAAGATCTGAAACATATGATGGTGATCATTCAAGTTCCTAGGTTGCTATTCCAATCTCCTTTATATTGCCAAAGAAGGAATGCCTGTTCAGACCAATTGTAGATCTCAAATCTCTGAACAAATTCCTAAGGGTTTTTATGTTTAAAAATTCAAACTATTTTGTCTTTGTTCCAGCAAGGTCAGTTTCAATCTCATAATATTATTGCTGTAGGATATGTCAATCATTAGTAGGGAACCAAGAGTTCTCTGGTGATGAAGGAGGTGTCTTGCATCCTTTCTTGGGTGGAACATAATCATTGTACAGTGTCAGACGGTCACATTCCGGGAGTCAACAATTGGGAAACAGATTTTCTCAGTCATCAGATATTTAATTTGAGAGAATGGTCTCTCAATCAGGAAGTTTTCAATCAGTTCACAGCACTTTGGGGCTTACTAGATGTCAACATGATTGCTTCAGTTTGAATCACAAACTTCCCAGTTACTGTGCCAGGTCAAAAGATCATTAGTGTGGTTTGCATAGATGTGTTGGTGTTTCCTTGGTCCTTTCATTGATATACTTGAATCCTCTGTTCTGCTTCGTTAAGTGATAGCTCGAATGAAACAGCAAAGGGTTCCATTCATTGACCTTGCAAGACCTGGTTTGCAGATCTAATTCAGATGTTTAGCTCTCAACCCTGGGTCCTTCCATTAAGAAGGGAGCTTCAGATTCAAGGTCTTTTACTTGCATCCAGATCTAAAGGCTCTAAACTTAACAGTGTGGTCAGTTTAGATACTCTTCAGGTGAGGAAACCAGTTACTAGAAAAGATATACCATAAGGTTTAGAAAACTTTTATTTCCTGGTGTGACTCTAAGAATTTCTGTTGGGATTCCTTTAGAATTCCTAGGATCTTGCAATTTGTTTCAGAATGGTCTTGGTAAGGGCCCATATGACAGTGCCTTGAGTGGTCAGATTTCCATTCAGTGGAACCAATCTGCAAAGCTGCTACTTGATCTTACCTTCATATATTCACAAAATGTTACCTTTTTGATGTTTTTGCCTCTTTGAAGGCTGCATTTGGCAGGAAGACTCTCCAGACAGCTGTGTCTAGTCAATGATGTGCCTGTCTCACTTTATTGTTCTTTCCTACCCTTTTATGGTATTGTGGACTTCACAGTTTAGGTATTAAATCCCATATGTCACCTTATAAAAGAAAACACAAAATGTATTCTTACCTGATAAATGAATTTCTTTCATGGGGATGAGTGTCCACCCTGCTAATTCTTTCTGCTTTCTCCTTTTGCTTGGCTATGTGTTAGAGGAGAATCAGGAAGTGGGAGGGATTAAAACTCTGTTTAGTAATTTTTGCCTGCCTCCTGGTGGAGAGAAGTTTAATCCTGCATGTTATGGCTCGTGGACTCTCACCACCATGATTTTTTTTTATTAGGTAAGAATACATTTTGTTTTCTTACATTTTCTTCGTATCCTTTGTTGAAGGAGAAGCAAGCTGAACACAGCAGGAGAGCCAATGTACATCTACCAATCAGCAGCAAGCTCCCAGTAGTGCATTGCTGAACCTAAACCTACCTAGGTATGCTTTTCAATAAAGGGTACCAAGAAAACACAGCAAAGTAGATAGAAGAAAATTGAAAAGTGTTTTTAAAACTTTGTGCTCTATCTGACTTAAATGTCAAATATAAATAGTGTGCTTAGTTTAGTCCTTTATTCTTTACAGCAGTTTGAGAAAACAATGTTTCTCCATAATAAAATAAAAATGTTGCTTTGGTCCACAAGTGTCACTGCTTGTCCTTTATGCATTTTTGTATTGTTAATCAATTAAAAAAAATTAAAATGTAAAAGTTACTCAATTAAAAAAATGTAAAACTCAAAAAAAAATTTTATTTTTTTTTGAGGTTTCATGTGATATTATATGGAATGTAATTCATTTGAATTCCTTGTTAGTGATTTTACAGCGCAAAGGTTCCCCTATTATTTTGTCTTTTACTTAAAGGGACAGTCAAGTTAAAAAAAAAACTTTCATGTTTCAAATAGGGCATGTGATTTTAAACAACTTTCCAATTTACTTTTATCAGCAATTTTACTTTGTTCTCTTGGTATTCTTAGTTGAAAGCTAAACCTAGGAGGTTCATATGCTAATTTCTTAGACCTTGAAGGCCGCCTCTAATCTAAATGCATTTTGATAGTTTTTCACCACTAGAGGGCATTAGTTCATGTGTTTCATATAGATAACATTGAGCTCATGCACGTGAATTTACCTTGGAGACAGCACTGATTGGCTAAAATGCAAGCCTGTCAAAAGAACTGAAATAAGGGGGCAGTCTGCTGAGGCTTAGATACAAGGTAATTACAGAGATAAAACATGTATAGTTATAACTGTGTTGGTTATGCAAAACTGGGGAATTGGTAATTAAGGAATTATCTATCTTTTAAAACAACAAAAATTCTGGTGTTGACTGTCCCTTTAAATATTCAGTCACAAGTGCCATTTTTCATTTAGAGTCAAGCCTTCATGTTCTAACTTGGGAGTTAATTTGAACAGTAAGAAAAAAAGTGCTCGCTTTGCACCTATGGCGCCTGATTTTAATTAAAAGGTATAGAAAAATAGCTAATATATGATAGGCAGTACAGTGGCTAAAGGGGCATGCTAACTTTACCAACTGTGGTTTTAATTAAAAATAAAATGCATAAGGACTTAAATTAATGATTTCTCTGTTCATGCTGAAGCTTCACTGTTTTCACAGCGCTTCTCAAATTGAATCCCAATGGGAAACCACGCTAGTCGCATCCGTAGGGTGGTGAGGTACGAATAGTCTTGAGTGCTTTATTTCAACTAATTTATTCCTCTCTTTTTGAGCATCGCCTGCCCTATGTTGAGTAATGAGTTTCTATTATAATTCTGTCTGCAAGCAAAAGCATTATCTGTCTTTTAATAGCACAGCGTAGGAAGAGAAGAAGTAAAATAGCAGCGATCATTGGGTATAGCATTCCCTAGATAAGTAACTGGTTAATGCATTATTCTGAACGGAGTTGAGATTTGAAGTTTCTGAGCATTTAATGAATGATTTTTTGCATGTTTGAAAATAACATTTTGATGCAGTTCCGGTGCATATGTTCCCCTGGTGCTGGCAACTTATAAAGTAAACCGGGTGCAACTAAAACATGGTATGCACAAAGCCTAAATGACGATGAGCATTCACAGACATTTTTTTGCTTGGAAAAATATTATAATACTTAGACGTGAACATAGGAAGGAAATGTTCTTCATAGAAAAAATATATATATTTTAGGTTTTGTCCAAGATTAGATCATGGGGTTAATCAATTCATCTGCATTTTACAAAATATAATTTGCTTGTTAAAGGAAATTATTTAACCCCTTATTTAGTTTGGGGGAAGTCTTCAGGGGCATTAGAGGAGTAATTTGACAGCAGCTTAAACTGTAATAAACTTAAAGGGACATTAAACACTTTGAGATGGTAATATAAAATGATAAATTGTATATAATAAAACAACTCTGCAATATACTTTCATTATTTATTTTGTCCTCTTTGCCTGTAATTCCATTCTGAAATGGTGAGCTTTTCAGTTCCTGTTAGAAATGGAAGTGCAGAACACTGTTAAATCCAGCACAATCATTGGCTGCTCACTCTAGTGACCTATTTAGAACTGTCTCTAATTGGCCACAGCAGAGAAGGTAACACAAGTTACAACATGGCAGCTCCCAGTGTTTTATAGACACTAAAACTTTACACTTATTTTGTCACTTTTTAAACAACTAATGAAACTTTAAAAATTACATCTACATGTTACTCATGGACTAATCTTTTCTTTGAATGCATCATTCTATCTAGCCTGTATTTAGTGTTTAATGTCCCTTTAAAGTAGTAGCTAGCAGCAATATATATATATATATATATATATATATATATATGTATATGTGTGTGTGTGTATATATATATATATATATATGTGTGTGTGTGTGTGTATATGTATATGTATAGGCACACACACAGAAGTGCACTCACAGGAACGAACAACCATCAATAACATTGTAAACCTGTTCTATTTATTTTTATTTTGGAAAATTATTTCTATTAATCCATTCACAATGTCATGCTTTCCCAGAGGTTTCTGTAAGATTATTTGGGCATTTATTAACTAGATTATATTATCACATATTCTTGGTTTTAAAGTTCTTAGGAAATATAATGCCTCTTCTTCACAGCAAACAAAATTATAAAATAAGCGTACAGAGTTGAGAAATAGACCTCAAATGTCCTTAATTATCTTAATAAACTTTGTTGAAATAGCAGCACTGCATTACTGGGAGCTAGCTAAACATATTCCGTGAACCAATGACAAGATGCATATATGTTAAACCAACAATTAGCAGCTAGCTCCCAGCAGTATATTGCTGCTCCTGAGTCTATCTAAGTATGCTTTTCAACAAAAAGATACGAGAACAAAGCAAATTAGATAATAGAAGTTTATTGAAATTATGTTTAAAATCCATTTTCTCTTGTTAAGTGTATCCAGTCCACGGATCATCCATTACTTGTGGGATATTCTCCTTCCCAACAGGAAGTTGCAAGAGGATCACCCACAGCAGAGCTGCTATATAGCTCCTCCCCTCACTGCCATATCCAGTCATTCTCTTGCAACTCTCAACAAAGATGGACGTAGTAAGAGGAAAGTGGTGTATTATAGTTAGTTTTTTAACTTCAATCAAAAGTTTGTTATTTTTAAATGGTACCGGAGTGTACTGTTTCATCTCAGGCAGCATTAGAAGAAGAATCTGCCTGTGATTTCTATGATCTTAGCAGAAGTAACTAAGATCCACTGCCGTTCTCACATATTCTGAGGAGTGAGGTATCTTCAGAGGGGAATGGCGCGCAGGTTTTCCTGCAATAAGGTATGTGCAGTTAATATATTTCTAGGGATGGAATTTGCTAGAAAAATGCTGTTGATACCGGATTAATGTAAGTTAAGCCTTAAATGCAGTGATAGCTACTGGTATCAGGCTTATTAACAGAGATACATACTCTTATAAAAGTGTAATATAAAACGTTTGCTGGCATCGTTTTTATATATGTTTGGTGACAAAACTTATTGGGGCCTAGTTTTTTTTCCACATGGCTGGTTTGATTTTTGCCTAGAGACAGTTTCCTGAGGCTTTACACTGTTGCAATATGAGTGGGAAGGGCCTATTTTAGTGCTTTTCTGTGCAGATAAAAATACTGACAGAGACATTCAGCTTCCCTCTGCATGATACAGGACATCTCTGAAGGGCTCAAAAGGCTTCAAAGTCGTGTTTGAGGAGGGTAACAATCACAGTAGACTGTGGCAGTTGTTGTGACTGTGTTTAAAAAACGTTTTTGTCGGGGGGCGGAGCTAGCCTGAGCAACGAGCGCATGCAATTTTACAGAGCTCCTGCAAACTTTTAGTTAAAAACGCTCCAAAAGACTAATTTTTCCCCAAGTTTTTATTTTATTTAACTACCGGGGCCAGGAGGAGAGGAAGCCCTCCTGATCTGGCTCACGGACCTTTCTAAGCCCGGCATAGAGGCAACTTCGAGACAACGGGCTCACTAGAAATTGGAAGTGGTGAGCCACTGGGAGCGGAGGAGGCTTTTTTGCAAAAGAAGCATCTACCAACTTTAAATAACACCGGGTCGAAAAGGCGCGAAAACCCGCCATTGCCCGGTGACGTCATCAGCCACCTCCGAGAAAGAAGATACCTTTTGCCTTCAATAGAGGACGAAGGGACTTGACAAGCTGCGAGACAGGGTGAGATAATCCATATAAGTAGATATCCAGCCAGGTCAGTGATACGAACCCCTGCTTAACCAGACAGTTAGCCAGCTAAGTGAACTGAAGGCATACACAGTCGGCACATTACATACTCTGTTCCGGAGGGTCGGGGCTCCGCTCCGGAACATCACTACCACTAGCTGCAAGCTAGGAGACTGGCTCAATATTGATCCTTCATAAGTGGAGGCTTTGAGGTTTACGCTGCTCACATAAGACTTGTCCCATATATGCACCCGGTTAAATAACAGATCTGAGGCAGTGAAACAGCGCTGGTGCTAACACCTTACATATAACTACGCCTGGCACACATTTGCTGCTGTACAATTACCAGAGTCACTGCTGGGCCCGGCACTACTATCAACACCCTATTGTTCATATACACTAAACCCTGTCATTTATACAGCCCTGATCTGTGTCCATCTAAGAAGCTAGCAACAAGACTTTTAATAAGTATAATCCTGTCTACTTGGTGGGCATCATATGTATATGAGATGAAGAGACTTTATGCTATGTACTAACCAGGACAAGGCTCTATTATATAACCTGCTGACAGGGAAAATAAGCTCTATACCACTTTTACTCTCTGCAAACCTAAAGATCTTATTGCATTCATATGCCCTATATACTGTGCCAGTTGTAACGCTCCCTCACTACAAAGGAACTTTTTACTACCACTAGGATTGTAAGACAAACTGATATTATCTATCTCTGCACTAAAAAGTGACATCCTCCCATAGTGAAAGGGAATCTTGGCCATAATTAAAGCTTTTTTCTATCCTGAAATTTGACTCCTAGTGTCTTCGAGCTGACCCCCCCCCTCCCTTTCCCACAGTTGCAAGGAGCCTGTGGGTCATACCCCCTGACCTTTTACCGTCTTGGCCAATAGGAGGCATATCCCCAGGGGGGGGACTACACAACCGGGAGATTTTGACCTACAGTATTTTGCGGATTTACCTTGACGACACTCGCTTTTGCAGAGGAGCCCTCTGTCATTCACCACTCCAATATATGGCTATGACCCCGCCTAGGCTGGCCTGCATGGCTCACAACATGCACTAAGGGGTGAAGGTCCTTTAGGCCGAGGCATATCATGGCAACTTAACAAATGATACAATACTAAATCAGTCCCTCATACAACTCTGGGAGATCTCTGCTTAACTGTTCTATCTAGCATTGCTACTCCCCTGCTGAGTCACATTAGTCTCTATCATGCCACAAGGCTCCAGGAGGAAAACTACTAATCCCTCTGAATACAGGAAATCTGTTGCGGATCATTTTAAAGTTAAACCTACTACTGGGAAGACCTCAACTGACCTTAACAACTCACAACGCCTGTTGGGCGATAGTCCTGAAATGTCAGAAGCTCCGGGAGTAGAAAACAACATGTCGGGCTCTGTGGCCTCAGATATTGTCACCACTCTTACTCAAAGGATGAACTCCCTACAGGAATCCCTTACTAAGGCTATCAGGGGATCTGCTGCAGATCTCAGGAGAGACATTGGCGCCATTAGTGAACGTATTGATGTTCTAGAGAAGAAACAAGAAGATCTAACAGTAGAGCAGGGGAACTTAGCTAACCACTCACAGGTGCTGGTCGACATACTGGACTCTGTTGAGGCTAAAATGGCCGATATGGAAGACCGTTCCCGTAGGAACAATTTGAGATTTAGAGGAGTTCCTGAAGAAGTGGCCCAGACTGACCTGGGCAAATACCTTATTGACCTTTGTGAAATTCTACACCCCCCAGGGTTCCCTAATGAGACCCTAATAGACAGAGTACACAGGCTCCCTAGGGGAAGGAACGTCTCGGCAGAGAAACCAAGGGATGTCATCGCCAGATTCCATTACTTCACCTATAAAGAACAAATCATGAGAGCCATGTTCCAACATCCCTCATTGCCTACTAGATTTGAGTCTATACAAATATTCCCTGATCTGTCTCAGTACACGGTGCAAAAGAGAGCCACTTTCCGTGAGGTCACCAGATCATTGAGGCAGGCAGGAATAAAATACAGGTGGGGATACCCCACTAAGCTGCTGATTCAAAAAGATGGCCGATTCTACACGGTTGACACCCCAGACAAGGGACAACTTCTTCTCAAGGGATGGATTACAAGTGCTGGCCAAAGCAGGGAGACTACCTCCCCTACTCCTAAAGAAAAGGAGCAAACCACTACATCATCCTCTGTCCTGAGACCGACAGCATTTGAATGGAAGACTCTATCCCAGAGGTCTACCTCTTCTAAAAGACAGAACATAACATCTCAGCAGCTGCCATCAGACCGAGCAGAGAGCTCCTCAGATGAAGATGACTGATAAGTATAAGTTTTATTAACAGATGTTTTTTAGTTGCCATATTCTGGGGGGGATAATCTTGTCTAACCCGTAGTTGCAAACCTGGGAAAGGGAAGAAACGCTCTATCACAGGACTAGAGACATTTACCCCCTTCTAAGGGAATGGTGAAGAGCCATGGATATACTGTGAGAGACTTTTTACTCTAGTTGTTAGGTTCCTGATGTGCCCTCCAGTTGTCATGGTCCCCAAAGGCTGCAAATGGGGAAAATTGTTGCACAATATGTTATTATCACAATGTTTATGTTTATTTCTGACATATTGGCCCTACCTTAGTAATAGTGCCAAACACACCCCTTAGGCACTATACTCCCTAGACAGGGACCCCACTTTAGTTATGAAAGGAGTTCAGCATGACACTAGCCACAATAGCAACACATGAGTTTATTGTTCGGAGACCTTAGGTAATTGACATGGCGAGATTTAATTAGTAGCCCAACATACATCAGGCCTCACTCTTGATATAGACATGAGGAGCTCTACCTTAGTTTAGATACGGACCACCAAGATACTAGTTAGAATACACATATATCTTACTGAATTTTGATAACTCACCAAATTATATCTGTAGTTCACCCACCTAGTCGAGATACTTAGCCCTATATCCTCAGTCCTTCTTGGTCTATAGTAGAAGATCACACTGGTAAAGGGTATTGTTAACCTTCCATTGCTACGTGATATTTAAATAAGCTGTTATTTATCTTGAAATGTTTGTTTTAGCATATACAGGTTTGGGTTAATTAGACTATAGATGCCTGTAGATAAGTTGAGTGTTGTATTAGTTTTTTGCACAATGGGTCATGTTTGAATGTTATTGTTATAAACAGATATATGTTGGAGGTCATTGTAACACCATATTAGCCTATCTTGAAGCCATGTCATGTTTATTCCTGAGATATAGACCTTACCTTAGTAATAAAGGCAAACACACCCCTTAGACACTATACTCCCTTGACAGGGACCCCACTTTAGTTATTAACGACACTAGCCACAATAGCAATACATGAGCTTACTGTCGAGGGATCTTAAACAATTGACATGGTGAGATTTATTTGGTAGCCCTACATATATCGGGTCTTGCTCTTGATATAGACATGTTGCATATACAGGTATGGGTTAATTAGACTATAGATGCCTGTAGATAAGTTGAGTGTTGAATTAGTTTTTTGCACAATAGGTTATGTTTGAATGTTATTGTTATAAACAGATATGTGTTGGAGGTCGTTGTAACACCATATTAGCCTATCTTGAAGCCATGTCATATTTATTCCTGAGATATAGACCTTACCTTAGTAATAATGGCAAACACACCCCTTAGACACTATACTTCCTTGACAGAGACCCCACTTTAGTTATTAATGACACTAGCCACAATAGAAATACATGAGCTTACTGTCGAGAGACATTAAACAATTGACATGGTGAGATTTAATTGGTAGCCCTACATATATCGGGTCTTGCTCTCGATATAGATATGAGGAGCCCTACCTTAGTTTAGGAATGGACCACCATAACACTAGTTAGAATGCACATATATCTTACTAGCTTCAGATAATTCACCAAACTCTACCTGTAGTTCATCCATCTAGTCGAGATACTTAGCCTTACACATTCTGACCTCTCTAGTCTAAAGTAGAAGACCACACTGGTAAAGGGTATTGCTGACCTTCCACTGTTATGTGATATTTAAATAAGCTGTTATTTATCTTGAAATGTTTGTTTCTGCACTTACAGGTATGGGTTAATTGGACTATAGACACCTATAGATAAGTTGAGTGTTGTACTGGCTTTTTGCGCAACAAGTTATGTTTGAATGTTTTGGTCATAAACAGATATGTGTTTCAGGTCATTGTAACACCATATTAGCCTATTCTGTAGCCATGTTTGCAATATGTTGTTGTGACCAGATATGTCACTGACGTGCTTAAGACATCACGAGGGCCTTTCCAATATCCACTTTCCCCCTTACTAACATCTACACCCCTAACCAGGCACAGATAGATCTCAACCAAGGTATACAAACGACTTTTACCTAAAACCATTGCTCAATTGACGATACTAACCCACACACTAGTGTGCCCTTAATGGAGACATAGAGCGCCAGATTGACGCACTCTATATGGGGGATGCCTCTCTACACAGTTGAGTGCAACTTTAGATTCTTCCCTACCTACACTTATAGTAATAGACAGGGGATTGAGCACACCCTAGCTGATAATAAACACACCCTCCCCTTTCCCCCTCACCACAGCCCAGACTACAGACTTTGCCTCGGCCTAGACCTTGAATCCCTCCTTTTGACCCCCTTTTTTCCTTCTTTTCTCTCTTCTTGGACATCGGTCCATACGGTCGATAGACTGTACTTATTCGCCCCCCCCCCCAAGGGTAATACCATAGCTTACCGAAAGTAAGCAAGAGAACACAGATTCACTCGAACCCATACAGTGACACACTGACCACATTCTCATAATTGCAAGTCACCCATCGATAGCCTGTACATACTAGCGACAAACATCTGACCCCCCTTCTCTGACCGTTATTATCCCTATTATTTAACTACACCCCTCCACGTACAATACTTCCTATACCTCTTTCCTTTTTTTTTTTTTTTTTTCTTTCTCTTCTTTCTCCCGCCGCAATGAGCCCTGACCTCAAATTTGTCTCCCTTAACACCAAGGGACTCAATTCGCCCGCAAAGCGAAACATGATGCAGTCATACTTGAGAAAGCTACGCTGTGATGTATCCTTTCTACAGGAGACACACTGTGCTTCCGCTAGCACCCCAATCTTGAAGTCTAAGTACTACCCAGTGATACTTAATTCAACTTATCATGTCGTGTCGATTTGTGTTAGTGCAGCGGTGGCATACCAACAGTTGCATGTAGAGACGGACCCGGAGGGGCGGTTCCTACTGGTGGTCTGCAGACTTAACTCGCACCTCTATACTCTCGTAAACCTATACGCCCCTAACAAGGGCCAGATAGCTTTTCTGCGTACAATGTTACACTTTATAGAAGGCCTGAAGCAGGGCACGTTGATAATAGGGGGTGACTTGAATTTAGTCTGGGACCCATATTTGGACAAAAAAATCCCGAACGGTAAAATCTTAGATAGTTACTCTAAATCCACAGCTCCCAAATTTCAAAACCTTATTTACCAATCTGCATTGTACAATGTATGGAGGGCATGCCATCCAGAATCGAGAGACTATACATATTTTTCACCTCCTCATCGGTCATACTCGAGATTAGATTACTTTTTTGTGGATTCCTGGACCATGAACAAAGTCACTAACGCCAACATATGCAGTTGCCCGTGGTCTGACCATGACGCGGTCATAATGTCCATTGATATTGAAGGGTCTACATTGATTAGCCCATCCTGGAAACTCCCAAAGTTCTTATGGGAGGATACATCCTTTGTTCCCGACCTGGCAGACAAGATAGAGGAATTCCTAGAGGTCAACAAACCTAATCAGACCTCACATCAAATTAGGTGGGCAGCCTTAAAGGCCTACATTAGAGGATTCTGTATAGCAAGGGCAGCTAGTATAAAAAAAAAGTGGGGCGCCCCACTAGGTAAACTGACCTGTGACCTAAGAACAAAGGAACAGCAAAACAAACGAGCCCCTACAGCCAGTTTGTCAGCTGAAATTCTGGGTTTGAAATCACAGATTAAAAATCTGGAAACGGAAAAATTCAAGCGAGCCCTCTCGAGATTTAAAATGGTAATGTACTCCAAAAGCAACAAAGCTGGCTCACTGTTAGCAAACAAGCTGAAACAGAGAATTGCTAGCTCCCGAATACCATACCTTCATTATAGGGGACAAAAGATAAATGCCCCGGGCCCAGACGGGTTCCCGGGACAACTCTACAAAAAATTCCAGACACAGCTTCAACCTGTACTGTGCCATATCTATAACGAAATTGGGTCGAGGGGATCGATTCTTAAGGAATACCTGGAAGCGACTATCGTTTGCGATACCTAAACCAGGCAAGGACCCATCCCATTGCAGCAATTTCCACCCCATTTCACTGATTAACGTGGACATAAAATTGTACTCTAAAGTTCTTGCGGATAGATTAGCCCCTCTGTTGCCGTCTCTCATTGATTCAGACCAAGTCGGTTTCGTGAGTGGTCGACAAGGACCAGATAACACAAGACGCTTGATGTCTATCTTCTTCGAGGCAAGGAGACAAGACACTCCCCTTCTGGCTATGTCACTCTATGCCCAGAAGACGTTTGACAGGGTCAGATGGGAATATATGTGGAGGGTGCTGGAGGCATTCAGCTTTCCTCCTGAAGCTATAACCATGATCAGAGTCCTATATTCCAGCCCAAGCGCTAAGGTAAGAGGGATGGGGTTCCTTTGACATCTCCAATGGAACCAGACAGGGTTGTCCCCTATCCCCTCTGCTGTTCGCCCTAATTATGGAGCCTTTAGCGGAGATGATACGCATGTCGGCCGCTGTTGACGGTCTAGCAGTGGGCCCTGGTCAAGAAAAAATTGCGTTGTACACAGATGAAGTCACTCTCTTTCTTACGAAACCTGCGAGTTCGGTCCCGGCAGTATTTAACATCTTAGAACGGTTTAGCACCTTGAGCTATTACAAGATAAACTTATCAAAAACAGAGGCATACAGTATCAACCTACCAAACGAGCAGCTTCTATACCTCCAAGAAAAGTACGAATTTCACTGGTCTACTACGTCTATCAAGCACCTGGGAATTCACCTAAGTGCGGACTTCGATAGCACTCTATCGTTAAACTTTGATGCTCTAATTACAGAGCTACAGTCTTTGGTATGCAGATGGGATTTCAAGGAAATTTCATGGATGGGACGTATAGCTACTGTGAAAATGTCGTTACTCCCCAAGGTGCTATATCTCTTTCGGTGCATCCCATTGAATATTCCGCATGACACCCTACAGCAGATTCACCGGCTCTTCTCCAAGTATGTTTGGATGAAGAAGACACCCCGGATTAGCTATAAGATCATGCAAAGAGAGTTCTCCAGAGGCGGAGTGTCTTTTCCGAACATATTTCTTTATTATGAAGCTACTAGACTATCGCAAATCACGGCCTGGGGCCCTACTAGAGAAAAAACAAAATGGTATAGACTCGAGGAACTCCACCTACCTGAGGGCTTGGACCTTCAGAGTGCTCTGTGGGTCCACAGGCACAAACAACTAGTTGGCAGGGTCACCAACCCCGTGGTTCAACAAAACATTAAAATGTGGCATGAACTTAGACATCACACAGAGATTGCTCCACACCCCTCACCGATTCACCAGATGAGAGGTCTCCTGTGGGAACTCCCAAATATCCATGTGGAATTCTGGATACGAGACAATATGGACGTGGTGGAACACCTCTTCTCCGACGGTAGGCTTATGACGGTCCACCAATTACTCGACTCACTACGAGATTCTCCTATTTGGTTATACTTTGAATGCTACAGAATTCTTAGTTTTCTGCACTCCTGGAAATTCGGAGCTCAAGCCTTAAGACCCCACTCTAAGTGGGAAGAGAGATGGTTGCAGGAAATGGGGACGGTGAAGCCTCTTACATTCCATTAGAAAGCTATGTTGCAGGACCACTCGGTGGGCCTCCCAAGCCAAATCAAGATGTGGTGCAGAGAGCTAGCCTTAAATATATCGGATATAGAGCTGAGCGATGCAATTCAGTTAACCAGAAAAACGATTCATTGTATAACGATCTTTGAAAGCTACATGAAACTCATACTTCAATGGTACAGAGTGCCCACTAAGCTGTCAAAAATGTTCACTAGCGCATCCTGAGGATGCTGGAGACTGTGTGGTGAGGAGGGATCCAATTCCCACATATGGTGGGCATGCCCGAAGATCCGCGAACCCTGGAGTGACGTTGAGACGCTCTTGCACTCCATGAATCTGACCTTGCGGTTGATGCCAGGTTTGGCCCTCTTCCATATTCTTGATAAAGCCTTGCCTAAACACAACAAGCAATTTGTGATCTATGTTATGGCAGCCACTAAGCTCTGCATTGCCAGAGCATGGAAGCAAACCGACCCGCCTACGATTTCAGATGTTTGTGGGGTGATTCAATACTTGGCTAACATGGAGAAATTCGCATATAGCTCGTTGGAGCGAATGGAGGACTATTGGGCAATATGGGAAGACTGGATTCAGATCCAGTAGTCCCGGATATCTTTGCATGCTACTGCTCTCTTTCCCCAGGTCAATGGGCCCGAAGACATTGCGCGCGGGTTTCTGCGATTAACACCCCCTCCCCCCCTTTTTTTTTTTTTCTCTCTTCTTTCCCACAACCCCCCCCCACAATGCTCTTCTTTACTCCCCCTTCACCTACCCTATTTTCCTCCCTGGATCCCCTTGGACCCCTCCCCTCCATATGATGACTCCTCTGCCCTCTAACCTTAGACCTTCCCCTCCCCCCCCCCTTTTTTCTTTTTTTTTTTTTTCTTACACAATATCTCTAAAACAGCCAACGATGACTTTTGAGACTACTTTGACACCTGAGGTATGTGGTCATATCTGTCACTTAAAACTTTTTTTTTCTTTTTTACTGCAAAAGCTAGGTTTATGTTCCGCTATTTGAAACACCTACCTGCCCTGAGGATCTTCTTTAACAAATACCTAGACATCTACATATTGTTCATAATGTACTTGGATGTTCCTCACTTAAACCTATACCTGGATATTATATTTCAAACCTATGTTACCATTTTGATGTCTTTATGGAAAATAATTGTTCCC
This sequence comes from Bombina bombina, assembly GCF_027579735.1. NCBI lineage: Eukaryota > Metazoa > Chordata > Amphibia > Anura > Bombinatoridae > Bombina > Bombina bombina. The sequence goes on along the minus strand of NC_069510.1, from coordinate 20,115,233 downwards.
TTATTTGTTACTTGATTGTTTGTAATTCTAATTCTTAATAAAAATATTTTGGGAAAAAAAAACAAAAAAAAAACGTTTTTGTCATTTATTATTCTGTTTTTGTTATTAAAAGGTTAATCATCCATTTGCAAGTGGGTGCAATGTTCTGCTGACTTGTTACATACACTGTAAAAATTTTGTTAGTGTAACTGCCTTTTTTCACTGTTATTTCAAATTTTGTCAAAATTTGTTTCTCTTAAAGGCACAGTAACGGTTTTTATATTGCTTGTTAACTTTCTTTAAAGTGTTTTCCAAGCTTGCTAGTCTCATTGCTAGTCTGTACAAACATGTCTGAAACAGAGGATACTTGTTCATTATGTTTAAAAGCCATGGTGGAGCCCCATAGGAGAATGTGTACTAAATGTATTGATTTCACCTTAAACAGTAAAGATCAGTCTTTATCTATAAAAGAATTGTCACCAGAGGGATCAGTCGAGGGGGAAGTTATGCCGACTAACTCTCCCCACGTGTCGGACCCTTCGCCTCCCGCTCAAGGGACGCACGCTAATATGGCGCCAAGTACATCAGGGACGCCCATAGCGATTACTTTGCAGGACATGGCTGCAATCATGAATAATACCCTGTCAGAGGTATTATCAAGATTGCCTGAATTGAGAGGCAAGCGTGATAGCTCTGGGGTTAGACAAGATACAGAGCGTGTAGATGCTGTAAGAGCCATGTCTGATACTGCGTCACAATATGCAGAACCTGAGGACGGAGAGCTTCAGTCTGTGGGTGACGTCTCTGAATCGGGGAGACCTAATTCAGAGATTTCTAATTTTAAATTTAAGCTTGAGAACCTCCGTGTATTGCTTGGGGAGGTATTAGCTGCTCTGAATGACTGTGACACAATTGCAGTGCCAGAGAAATTGTGTAGGCTGGATAAATACTATGCAGTGCCGGTGAGTACTGATGTTTTTCCAATACCTAAAAGGCTTACAGAAATTATTAGTAAGGAGTGAGATAGGCCCGGTGTGCCCTTTTCCCCACCTCCTATATTTAGAAAAATGTTTCCAATAGATGCCACTACACAGGACTTATGGCAGACTGTCCCTAAGGTGGAGGGAGCAGTTTCTACTTTAGCAAAGCGTAACACTATCCCGGTTGAGGACAGTTGTGCTTTTTCAGATCCAATGGATAAAAAATTAGAGGGTTACCTTAAGAAAATGTTTATTCAACAAGGTTTTATTTTATAGCCCCTTGCATGCATTGCGCCTGTCACTGCTGCGGCGGCATTCTGGTTTGAGGCCCTGGAAGAGGCCATCCATACAGCTCCATTGACTGAAATTGTTGACAAGCTTAAAACTCTTAAGCTAGCTAACTCATTTGTTTCTGATGCCATTGTTCATTTGACTAAACTAACGGCTAAGAATTCCGGATTCGCCATCCAGGCGCGTAGGGCGCTATGGCTCAAATCCTGGTCAGCTGATGTGACTTCAAAGTCTAAATTACTCAACATTCCTTTCAAGGGGCAGACCTTATTCGGGCCTGGTTTGAAAGAAATTATTGCTGACATTACTGGAGGTAAGGGTCATACCCTTCCTCAGGACAGGGCCAAATCAAAGGCCAAACAGTCTAATTTTCGTGCCTTTCGAAATTTCAAGGCAGGTGCAGCATCAACTTCCTCTGCTTCAAAACAAGAGGGAACTTTTGCTCAATCCAAGTAGGCCTGGAAACCTAACCAGTCCTGGAACAAGGTCAAGCAGGCCAGAAAGCCTGCTGCTGCCTCTAAGACAGCATGAAGGAGCGGCCCCCTATCCGACAACGGATCTAGTAGGGGGCAGACTCTCTCTCTTCGCCCAGGCGTGGGCAAGAGATGTTCAGGATCGCTGGGCGTTGGAGATCATATCTCAGGGATATCTTCTGGACTTCAAAGCTTCTCCTCCACAAGGGAGATTTCACCTTTCAAGATTATCTGCAAACCAGATAAAGAAAGAGGCATTCCTAAGTTGCGTACAAGATCTCCTTGTAATGGGAGTGATCCATCTAGTTCCGCGGACGGAACAAGGACAGGGGTTTTATTCAAATCTGTTTGTGGTTCCCAATAAAGAGGGAACCTTCAGACCAATTTTGGATTTAAAGATCCTAAACAAATTCCTCAGAGTTCCGTCATTATGATCCAAGAGGGTCAGTACATGACCACAGTGGACTTAAACGATGCCTACCTTCACATTCCGATTCACAAGAATCATCATCAGTTCCTGAGGTTTGCCTTTCTAGACAGGCATTACCAATTTGTAGCTCTTCCATTCGGGTTGGCTACAGCCCCAAGAATTTTTACAAAGGTTCTGGGCTCACTTCTGGCGGTCCTAAGACCGCGAGGCATAGCAGTGGCTCCTTACCTGGACGATATCCTGATACAGGCGTCAAGCTTTCAAATTGCCAAATCTCATACAGAGATAGTTCTGGCATTCCTGAGGTCGCATGGGTGGAAAGTGAACGAAGAAAAGAGTTCTCTATCTCCTCTCACGAGGGTTTCCTTCCTAGGGACTCTAATAGATTCTGTAGAAATGAAAATTTACCTGACGGAGTCCAGGTTATCAAAACTTCTAAATGCTTGCCGTGTTCTTCACTCCATTCCGCGCCCCACGGTGGCTCAGTGCATGGAAGTAATCGGCTTAATGGTAGCGGCGATGGACATAGTGCCATTCGTGCGCCTGCATCTCAGACTGCTGCAATTATGCATGCTCGGTCAGTGGAATGGGGATTACACAGATTTGTCCCCTCTACTAAATCTGGATCAGGAAACCAGAAATTTTCTTCTCTGGTGGTTATCTTGGGCCCATCTGTCCAAGGGTATGACCTTTCGCAGACCAGATTGGACAATTGTAACAACAGATGCCAGCCTTCTAGGTTGGGGTGCAGTCTGGAACTCCCTGAAGGCTCAGGGTTCATTATTCTGGAGTTAAGAGCAATATTCAATGCTCTTCTGGCTTGGCCTCAGCTAGCAACACTGAGGTTCATCAGATTTCAGTCGGACAACATCACGACTGTGGCTTACATCAACCATCAAGGGGGAACCAGGAGTTCCCTAGCGATGTCAGAAGTCTCCAAGATAATTCGCTGGGCAGAGACTCACTCTTGCCACCTGTCAGCGATCCATATCCCAGGTGTAGAGAACTGGGAGGCGGATTTTCTAAGTCGTCAGACTTTTCATCCGGGGGAATGGGAACTCTATCCGGAGGTGTTTGCTCAATTGGTTCTCCGTTGGGGCAAACCAGAATTGGATCTCATGGCGTCTCGCCAGAACGCCAAGCTTCCTTGTTACGGATCCAGGTCCAGGGACCCAGAAGCGGCACTGATAGATGCTCTAGCAGCGCCTTGGTTCTTCAACCTGGCTTATGTGTTTCCACCGTTTCCTCTGCTCCCTCGTCTGATTGCCAAAATCAAACAGGAAAGAGCATCAGTGATATTGATAGCGCCTGCGTGGCCACGCAGGACCTGGTATGCAGACCTAGTGGACATGTCATCCTTTCCACCATGGACTCTGCCTCTGAGACAAGACCTTCTAATACAAGGTCCTTTCAATCATCCGAATCTACTTTCTCTGAGACTGACTGCATGGAGATTGAATGCTTGATCCTATCAAGGCGTGGCTTCTCCGAGTCAGTAATTGATACCTTAATACAGGCACGAAAGCCTGTCACCAGGAAAATTTACCACAAGATATGGCGTAAATATCTTCATTGGTGTGAATCCAAGAATTACTCATGGAGTAGGGTTAGGATTCCTAGGATATTGTCCTTCCTCCAAGAGGGTTTGGACAAAGGATTATCAGCTAGTTCTTTAAAGGGACAGATTTCTGCTCTGTCTATTCTTTTACACAAGCGTCTGGCAGAAGTTCCAGATGTTCAGGCATTTTGTCAGGCTTTAGTTAGAATTAAGCCTGTGTTTAAACCTGTTGCTCCTCCATGGAGCTTAAACTTGGTTCTTAAAGTTCTTCAAGGGGTTTCGTTTGAACCTCTTCATTCTATTGATATCAAACTTCTTTCATGGAAAGTTCATTTTCTGATGGCTATTTCCTCGGCTCGAAGAGTCTCGGAGTTATCTGCTTTACATTGTGATTCTCCTTATCTGATCTTTCATTCAGATAAAGTTGTTCTGCGTACAAATCCTGGGTTTTTACCTAAGGTGGTTTCTAACAAGAATATCAATCAAGAGATTGTTGTTCCATCATTATGTCCTCATCCTTCTTCAAAGAAGGAACGTCTTTTGCATAATCTAGACGTAGTCCGTGCCTTGAAGTTTTACTTACAGGCTGCTAAAGATTTTCGCCAAACATCTAACCTGTTTGTTGTTTACTCTGGACAGAGGAGAGGTCAGAAGGCCTCGGCAACCTCTCTTTCTTTTTGGCTTCGGAGTATAATCCGTTTAGCCTATAAGACTGCTGGACAGCAGCCTCCTGAAAGGATTACAGCTCTTTCTACTAAGAGCTGTGGCTTCCACCTGGGCCTTTAAAAATGAGGCCTCTGTTGAACAGATTTGCATGGCTGCAACTTGGTCTTCCCTTCATACTTTTTCAAAATTTTACAAATTTGATACTTTTGCTTCTTCGGAGGCTGTTTTTGGGAGAAAGGTTCTACAGGCAGTGGTTCCTTCCGTTTAAGTTCCTGCCTTGTCCCTCCCATCATCCGTGTACTTTAGCTTTGGTATTGGTATCCCACAAGTAATGGATGATCCGTGGACTGGATACACTTAACAAGAGAAAACATAATTTATGCTTACCTGATAAATTTATTTCTCTTGTAGTGTATCCAGTCCACGGCCCGCCCTGTCCTTTTCAGGCAGGTCTAAATTTTAATTAAACTACAGTCACCACTGCACCCTATGGTTTCTCCTTTCTCGGCTTGTTTCGGTCGAATGACTGGATATGGCAGTGAGGGGAGGAGCTATATAGCAGCTCTGCTGTGGGTGTCCTCTTGCAACTTCCTGTTGGGAAGGAGAATATCCCACAAGTAATGGATGATCCGTGGACTGGATACACTACAAGAGAAATAAATTTATCAGGTAAGCATAAATTATGTTTTATATCTGAATCATTAATGTTTCATTTTACTATCCCTTTAATCCCATTGCCCCCCTGCAATTCTGTGTACATGGAGTCACCACCTTACTAAGTTTCAAGAAGCTCAATGAAAACAACATTTTTTTGAGCAGAATTGATGTGTGGAAGGACCTAATTGTGAGGATGGAGGGAGCAGTGACAATAAAAGTGAAACCCTTTTTCTCCAACATAGGTGTGTCCGGTCCACGGCGTCATCCTTACTTGTGGGATATTCTCTTCCCCAACAGGAAATGGCAAAGAGTCCCAGCAAAGCTGGTCACATGATCCCTCCTAGGCTCCGCCCACCCCAGTCATTCTCTTTGCCGTTGCACAGGCAACATCTCCACGGAGATGGTTAAGAGTTTTTTGGTGTTTAAATGTAGTTTTTATTCTTCTATCAAGTGTTTGTTATTTTAAAATAGTGCTGGTATGTACTATTTACTCTGAAACAGAAAAAAGATGAAGATTTCTGTTTGTAAGAGGAAGATGATTTTAGCAGAAGTTACTAAAATCGATTGCTGTTTCCACACAGGACTGTTGAGATGAAGTAACTTCAGTTGGGGGAAACAGTTAGCAGACTTTTCTGCTTAAGGTATGACTGGCCATATTTCTAACAAGACCATGTAATGCTGGAAGGCTGTCATTTCCCCTCATGGGGACCGGTAAGCCATTTTCTTAGTTAAATAAAAGAATAAAGGGCTTCAAAAGGGCTTAAAAAACTGGTAGACATTTTTCTGGGCTAAAACGATTGCTTTACTAGGCATATTATGCAGATTCTAAATATTAATGGTTATTATAATCTTGGGGATTGTTTAGAAAAACGGCAGGCACTGTGTTGGACACCTTTTTCAGATGGGGGCCTTTTCTAGTTATAGACAGAGCCTCATTTTCGCGCCACTAATGCGCAGTTGTTTTTGGAGAGCAAGGCATGCAGATGCATGTGTGAGGAGCTAAGAATCACTGAAAAAGCTTATAGAAGGCATCATTTGGTATCGTATTCCCCTCTGGGCTTGGTTGGGTCTCAGCAAAGCATATAGCTGGGACTGTATAGGGGTTAAATGTAAAAACGGCTCCGGTTCCGTTAATTTAAGGGTTAAAGCTCTGAAATTTGGTGTGCAATACTTTTAATGCTTTAAGACACTGTGGTGAAATTTTGGTGAATTTTGAACAATTCCTTCATACTTTTTCACATATTCAGTAATAAAGTGTTTTCAGTTTGAAATTTAAAGTGACAGTAACGGTTTTATTTTAAAACGTTTTTTGTGCTTTGTTGACAAGTTTTAGCCTGTTTAACATGTCTGTACCATCAGATAAGCTATGTTCTATATGTATGAAAGCCAAGGTGTCTCCCCATTTAAATTTATGTGATAATTGTGCCATAGTGTCCAAACAAAGTAAGGACAGTAATGCCACAGATAATGATATTGCCCAAGATGATTCCTCAAATGAGGGGAGTAAACATGATACTACATCATCCCCTTCTGTGTCTACACCAGTTTTGCCCACACAGGAGGCCCCTAGTACATCTAGTGCGCCAATTCTTATTACCATGCAACAATTAACGGCTGTAATGGATAACTCTATAGCAAATATTTTATCCAAAATGCCTACTTATCAGAGAAAGCGCGATTGCTCTGTTTTAAACACTGAAGAGCAAGAGGACGCTGATGATAATTGTTCTGTCATACCCTCACACCAATCTGAAGGGGCCATGAGGGAGGTTTTGTCTGAGGGAGAAATTTCAGATTCAGGAAAGATTTCTCATCAAGCTGAACCTGATGTTGTGACATTTAAATTTAAATTAGAACATCTCCGTGCACTGCTTAAGGAGGTATTATCTACTCTGGATGATTGTGACAATTTGGTCATTCCAGAGAAGTTATGTAAGATGGACAAGTTCCTAGAGGTTCCGGTGCCCCCCGACGCTTTTCCTATACCCAAGCGGGTGGCGGACATAGTAAATAAGGAGTAGGAAAGGCCCGGCATACCTTTTGTTCCCCCCCCTATATTTAAGAAATTATTTCCTATAGTCGACCCCAGAAAGGACTTATGGCAGACAGTCCCCAAGGTCGAGGGGGCGGTTTCTACTCTAAACAAACGCACTACTATTCCTATCGAAGATAGTTGTGCTTTCAAAGATCCTATGGATAAAAAATTAGAGGGTTTGCTTAAAAAGATTTTTGTTCAGCAAGGTTGCCTTCTACAACCAATTTCATGCATTGTTCCTGTCACTACGGTAGCGTGTTTCTGGTTCGAGGAACTAGAAAAGTCGCTCAATAATGAATCTTCGTATGAGGAGGTTATGGACAGAGTTCAAGCACTTAAATTGGCTAACTCTTTTATTTTAGATGCCGCTTTGCAATTAGCTAGATTAGCGGCGAAAAATTCAGGGTTTGCTATCGTGGCGCGCAGAGCGCTTTGGCTAAAGTCTTGGTCAGCGGATGTGTCTTCCAAGACAAAATTGCTTAACATTCCTTTCAAGGGTAAAACATTATTTGGGGTGTGTTAGGAGCGCCTAATGAAAGGCTAGGTCTAAATATAGGGTATATACTAATAGTGTCAGTTTGTACACTATAGGTTATAGACTAAAAGTGTCAGTATGTACACTATAATGGTATAATAATGGGATCTTTAAATAATACAGTTTAACAGGTTTAATATCACATATAATAACAGCAGAAAATCACAGGTTAAAAAAGCATAAAAGTATATGGATCCATGATACTTAATAAAAACAATAACAATAAAAATAATCTAACAATGGCATTAATATTGATGCAAGGACAATGATACTTAATAAAAACGATTGCAATAAAACCAATTGCAATAGAAATAATCCAAAAATGCCATTAATGTTGATGCAAAGACAAATAGAAAAGTAAAAACAGTAAAGTAATATAAATGAAATACAATAAATACAATAAGTGACTATGTGCGATGTCTAGTAAAAATCAATGCGATATACAGTGGAAATTATGTATCAAACATGTATAAAAACATATAGAAAAAATAGAAAAAATACAATAGATTGGAAGTCCAGTGAGAAGGGAATCCGGTGAAAAAAGTATATGGAAATGTCAATAAAAAATAAGAAATGAAAAATATATGTGTCAAAAATCCAATGAAAAACAATCTATATAAATAAATTAAAATGTCCTCGTGATCCAAATGTCAATCCAAAAGTACGTATGTAGATCAAATATTGTGATAATAATAAAAAGTGTTCCAACAGTAAAAGATCCAATAAAAACAAAGCAAAAATGTCATATATCAGAAAGAGTGATCAAAAAATATGTAAACAAACTTCATAGAAAATAAGCTTCATAAAAATATGAGAAACTAAAAAACCAAAAAACAATCCTGTGAAAAAATAGAAAATCCAATAAACAATCCTGTGAAAAAATAGAAAATCCAATACCTGTGAAAAAAGAAAAAATACAACATAGAGTAGTAGTGCTTAAAATATGCTTGCAATTATAGGAATAAAACTCACCATATATGCCAACGCGTTTCGGCCCACCAATAGGGCCTTTTTCAAGACTGATATATGGTTGGTGAGAAAGCTTGTTATATACCTGTTTGGATTGAAAAATTGCGCCAAAAATTGCCCCAATTGCGCCAAAAAATGACCTTATGAACCGGAAGTAGAATTCAACCGGAAGTGGGGAATGATAGTTGTTAATGAGATTGGGTATATCCCTTTCTGATATTAAAATAATTAGTTTGGCCCATCCTGTCATATTATAGTGGTCAACTTGTAGTGCCATCATATATAGGTGTTTCTGTAAGGCTGAGTGTATATCTTAATACCTATAACATTGCTAGTTACCTTATTGCGCTAAAAAACCGGATATCCGGTTCCGCCGCTAAACCGGAAGTTGATAGAAACCGGATGTTGACGAAACCGGAAGTTGACGAAAAACCGGAAGTTGGTATAATTCGTCAAAACCGGAACAAACCTATGAGGGGGTAAACATGTGTCTGGTGTATTAATCAGTGCACTTCTCTTATATTGGGAACAAAACGGAGAAGGTGTATTGTGGCTCTTGTTACTATCGATTAATTAGTATATATCATCTGATATTAGTAATTATGGTACTGATTAAAAACGTTTTACAATTGGTATTTGATCCCTTTTTATAAAATATGTAATCTTCCACCTGGTATTAAAGATAAATCTCTTCCCGTGAACCTATGATGTAGTATCTGTATCTTGTATATATTCTTATTAGAAAATGATAGGACCTAGATATCAATTATATATAAGGGTTCTGTAAGTATGAATCCTATACATAATTAGAAGTGTGGATGGGTCTTCTTAATTATGACCTGTCTGTTAATGTATAATTATTATCTGTTCATACGGTATTCACGATAAAGATTTTAGTAAATCCAGACTGCTAGACAATAATAAAGAAATCAATATAATATAATTAATATAATAATAAAGAAGAGATCAATATAATATAATTATGAAAACATTAGCTCCAAACAATGACAAGAATAGGGGGATTATATAGGAATAATTATTCTAAAAGGAGGACTATATATACTATAGTATTATATACTGGTGAAGTTATTAAGACCTGGACTTCTGGTAAGTTTATGAGGATAGGGGGAATAACCTCTTCATATAAATGTCCGTACTTATTAAAAAGTGTGACAGGTGTTGAGTATATAAAGTCATTTATTTCAAATGTAATAGATGGGATAAGTCCTCCTTATTATTGAGGCCCTTTGGGTAAAGACAGTCAAGTTCGTAGATCCATCTTGATTCAGCTACAAGAAGTCTCCTTTCATAATCACCACCTCTCCAATTTGGTTTTACTCGTTGGATTCCATAATAGTTGAAATCTTTGAGACTGCATTTATGGTGAGTGGTGAAATGTTTATACATGGCAGTTTCAGTGTTGCCGTGTTCGACTTGTAAGATGTGTTCTCGAATCCTGTCTTTTAGTAATCTTGAGGTTTGGCCTACATATTGCAATCCACAGCTGCATTGGATTACGTATATTACACCTTTGCTGGTACATTTTATTAGGTCTTTACACCAGTGTTCTACTATCTACCCAAGATACATAAGTCACTTCACCACCCACCAGGAAGACCTATAATCTCCGGGATTGGCTCCTTATCTAGTAACCTATCGGAGTACTTAGATAAAAACCTTCAAAAGTATGTTGTGACATTACCTTCTTACATACGTGACTCCACACAAATACTAAACATTCTGAACAACATAAGTTGGGAAGAAGGGTACCTACTCGCGACCTGTGATGTAGCTTCCCTCTACACCAGTATACCACATGCAGGTGGTGTAGAGGCGGTAGAATATTTTCTAAACAAAGATGAGAGCATACCAGATACACAGAAGACATTTATCCTTGAAGGGATCTCTTATATACTAACTCACAATTATTTTAACCACAATGGGACCTTCTATAAACAGCTGTGCGGCACCGCCATGGGGACCAGGTTCGCGCCTAGCTATGCCAACTTATACATGGGCAAATGGGAAACCATTTTCTGGGACTCCTGCCCAGCAGGCGCGGACCTGGTTTCATATCATCGATATATAGATGATATTTTGATGGTATGGAAGGGCACAAGAGAAGACCTGGAACATACCATTGTGGTTATGAACAATAATATTCATAATCTCAAATTCACCTATGAAATTAGTAACTCAGAGATCACATTTCTAGATCTTAGGATCACAGTCGAAAACAACAAAATTAAAACATCAACATATTTTAAACCTGTGGACTGTAGTCATTATATACACATCAACAGCTGCCACCATTCCAGGTGGAAAAGGAACATCCCCAAGGGGCAGCTACTCAGACTAAAAAAGAATTGCTCAGACCCTGAACTATGGGAGACACAAGCCAAGACTCTCAAAGCACGCTTCATAGAAAGAGGTTATGAGGAAGAAATGATCGATAAAGAGATTGAAGAAGTCCGAAAACGGGATCGTAAGGAACTGCTCCAATATAAAGACAAGAGAAATAAGACATCAAATGACAAGAATACTATTGATGTAGCATTCATCACGCAATACTGTGAGAACCGACATCTAATAGAAAGAATAATTGAGAAAAATTGGCCGCTATTGAAGAATGACGACACCATAGGGGAAATACTGGCAGACAAACCAAAATTCATCTATAGGAAATCAGACAACTTAAGGAACATGCTATCACCTAGTGTTCCACGCTCAAGAGCAACAGGAACACAAGATGTCTTTGGCAAAATAATCAAAGGTTTTTTCCCTTGCATAAATTGCAAAGCGTGTAAAAGAGGTCTTAAGATTAAGAAATTTAAATCTAATCACTCTAAGAAGGAACATCTAATTAAAGACCTAATAAAATGTACCAGCAAAGGTGTAATATACGTAATCCAATGCAGCTGTGGATTGCAATATGTAGGCCAAACCTCAAGATTACTAAAAGACAGGATTCGAGAACACATCTTACAAGTCGAACACAGCAACACTGAAACTGCCATGTATAAACATTTCACCACTCACCATAAATGCAGTCTCAAAGATTTCAACTATTATGGAATCCAACGAGTAAAACCAAATTGGAGAGGTGGTGATTATGAAAGGAGACTTCTTGTAGCTGAATCAAGATGGATCTACGAACTTGACTGTCTTTACCCAAAGGGCCTCAATAATAAGGAGGACTTATCCCATCTATTACATTTGAAATAAATGACTTTATATACTCAACACCTGTCACACTTTTTAATAAGTACGGACATTTATATGAAGAGGTTATTCCCCCTATCCTCATAAACTTACCAGAAGTCCAGGTCTTAATAACTTCACCAGTATATAATACTATAGTATATATAGTCCTCCTTTTAGAATAATTATTCCTATATAATCCCCCTATTCTTGTCATTGTTTGGAGCTAATGTTTTCATAATTATATTATATTGATCTCTTCTTTATTATTATATTAATTATATTATATTGATTTCTTTATTATTGTCTAGCAGTCTGGATTTACTAAAATCTTTATCGTGAATACCGTATGAACAGATAATAATTATACATTAACAGACAGGTCATAATTAAGAAGACCCATCCACACTTCTAATTATGTATAGGATTCATACTTACAGAACCCTTATATATAATTGATATCTAGGTCCTATCATTTTCTAATAAGAATATATACAAGATACAGATACTACATCATAGGTTCACGGGAAGAGATTTATCTTTAATACCAGGTGGAAGATTACATATTTTATAAAAAGGGATCAAATACCAATTGTAAAACGTTTTTAATCAGTACCATAATTACTAATATCAGATGATATATACTAATTAATCGATAGTAACAAGAGCCACAATACACCTTCTCCGTTTTGTTCCCAATATAAGAGAAGTGCACTGATTAATACACCAGACACATGTTTACCCCCTCATAGGTTTGTTCCGGTTTTGACGAATTATACCAACTTCCGGTTTTTCGTCAACTTCCGGTTTCGTCAACATCCGGTTTCTATCAACTTCCGGTTTAGCGGCGGAACCGGATATCCGGTTTTTTAGCGCAATAAGGTAACTAGCAATGTTATAGGTATTAAGATATACACTCAGCCTTACAGAAACACCTATATATGATGGCACTACAAGTTGACCACTATAATATGACAGGATGGGCCAAACTAATTATTTTAATATCAGAAAGGGATATACCCAATCTCATTAACAACTATCATTCCCCACTTCCGGTTGAATTCTACTTCCGGTTCATAAGGTCATTTTTTGGCGCAATTGGGGCAATTTTTGGCGCAATTTTTCAATCCAAACAGGTATATAACAAGCTTTCTCACCAACCATATATCAGTCTTGAAAAAGGCCCTATTGGTGGGCCGAAACGCGTTGGCATATATGGTGAGTTTTATTCCTATAATTGCAAGCATATTTTAAGCACTACTACTCTATGTTGTATTTTTTCTTTTTTCACAGGTATTGGATTTTCTATTTTTTCACAGGATTGTTTATTGGATTTTCTATTTTTTCACAGGATTGTTTTTTGGTTTTTTAGTTTCTCATATTTTTATGAAGCTTATTTTCTATGAAGTTTGTTTACATATTTTTTGATCACTCTTTCTGATATATGACATTTTTGCTTTGTTTTTATTGGATCTTTTACTGTTGGAACACTTTTTATTATTATCACAATATTTGATCTACATACGTACTTTTGGATTGACATTTGGATCACGAGGACATTTTAATTTATTTATATAGATTGTTTTTCATTGGATTTTTGACACATATATTTTTCATTTCTTATTTTTTATTGACATTTCCATATACTTTTTTCACCGGATTCCCTTCTCACTGGACTTCCAATCTATTGTATTTTTTCTATTTTTTCTATATGTTTTTATACATGTTTGATACATAATTTCCACTGTATATCGCATTGATTTTTACTAGACATCGCACATAGTCACTTATTGTATTTATTGTATTTCATTTATATTACTTTACTGTTTTTACTTTTCTATTTGTCTTTGCATCAACATTAATGGCATTTTTGGATTATTTCTATTGCAATTGGTTTTATTGCAATCGTTTTTATTAAGTATCATTGTCCTTGCATCAATATTAATGCCATTGTTAGATTATTTTTATTGTTATTGTTTTTATTAAGTATCATGGATCCATATACTTTTATGCTTTTTTAACCTGTGATTTTCTGCTGTTATTATATGTGATATTAAACCTGTTAAACTGTATTATTTAAAGATCCCATTATTATACCATTATAGTGTACATACTGACACTTTTAGTCTATAACCTATAGTGTACAAACTGACACTATTAGTATATACCCTATATTTAGACCTAGCCTTTCATTAGGCGCTCCTAACACACCCCATCTCTTTGTTCTTTTTTTTTGGGTATCTAGAGACCCAATTGTTATAGGAGCCTTGGTCTTGATAGTTAGCGCCGTCGGACAGATTACACTTTTGCATTAAAACATTATTTGGACCTGATTTGAAAGAGATTATTTCAGACATTACTGGGGGAAAGGGCCACGCCCTCCCACAGGATAGGTCTTTTAAGGCTAAAAATAAGCCTAATTTTCGTCCCTTTCGCAGAAACGGACCAGCCTCTAATTCTACATCCTCTAAGCAAGAGGGTAATACTTCACAACCCAAACCAGCCTGGAGACCAATGCAAGGCTGGAACAAGGGTAAGCAGGCCAAGAAGCCTACCACTGCTACCAAAACAGCATGAAGGGATGGCCCCCGATCCGGGACCGGATCTGGTGGGGGGCAGACTTTCTCTCTTTGCTCAGGCTTGGGCAAGAGATGTTCAGGATCCTTGGGCGCTAGAAATAGTTTCTCAAGGTTATCTCCTGGAATTCAAGGAACTACCCCCAAGGGGAAGGTTCCACAGGTCTCAATTATCTTCAAACCAAATAAAAAGACAGGCATTCTTACATTGTGTAGAAGACCTGTTAAAAATGGGAGTGATTCATCCAGTTCCAATAAGAGAACAAGGGATGGGTTTTTATTCCAACCTGTTCATAGTTCCCAAAAAAGAGGGAACATTCAGACCAATTTTGGATCTCAAGATCCTAAACAAATTTCTCAGGGTTCCATCGTTCAAAATGGAAACTATTCGAACCATCCTACCTACTATCCAGGAAAATCAATTTATGACTACCGTGGATTTAAAGGATGCGTACCTACATATTCCTATCCACAAGGAACATCATCAGTTCCTAAGGTTCGCTTTTCTGGACAAGCATTTCCAGTTTGTGGCCCTCCCATTCGGATTAGCCACTGCTCCAAGGATTTTCACAAAGGTACTAGGGTCCCTTCTAGCGGTTCTAAGACCAAGGGGCATTGCAGTAGTACCTTACTTGGACGACATCCTGATTCAAGCGTCGTCTCTGTCAAAAGCAAAGGCTCATACGGACATCGTCCTAGCCTTTCTCAGATCTCACGGATGGAAGGTGAACAAAGAAAAAAGTTCTCTGTCCCCGTCAACAAGAGTTCCCTTCTTGGGAACAATAATAGATTCCTTAGAAATGAGGATTTTTCTGACAGAGGTCAGAAAATCAAAAATTCTAAGCTCTTGTCAAGTACTTCATTCTGTTCTTCGTCCTTCCATAGCGCAGTGCATGGAAGTAATAGGATTGATGGTTGCAGCAATGGACATAGTTCCTTTTGCACGAATTCATCTAAGACCATTACAACTGTGCATGCTCAGACAGTGGAATGGGGATTATACAGACTTGTCTCCGACGATTCAAGTAGATCAAAAGACCAGAGATTCACTCCGTTGGTGGCTGACCCTGGACAATCTGTCACAGGGAATGAGCTTCCGCAGACCAGAGTGGGTCATTGTCACGACCGACGCCAGCCTGGTGGGCTGGGGCGCGGTCTGGGAACCCCTGAAAGCTCAGGGTCTATGGTCTCGGGAAGAATCTCTTCTCCCGATAAACATTCTGGAACTAAGAGCGATATTCAATGCTCTCAAAGCTTGGCCTCAACTAGCAAAGGCCAAATTCATAAGGTTTCAATCAGACAACATGACGACTGTTGCATATATCAATCATCAGGGGGGAACAAGGAGTTCCCTGGCGATGGAAGAAGTGACCAAAATAATTCAATGGGCGGAGGATCACTCCTGCCACTTGTCTGCAATCCACATCCCAGGAGTGGAAAATTGGGAAGCGGATTTTCTGAGTCGTCAGACATTCCATCCGGGGGAGTGGGAACTCCATCCGGAAATCTTTGCCCAAATAACTCAATTATGGGGCATTCCAGACATGGATCTGATGGCGTCTCGTCAGAAATTCAAGGTTCCTTGCTACGGGTCCAGATCCAGGGATCCAAAGGCGACTCTAGTAGATGCACTAGTAGCACCTTGGACCTTCAACCTAGCTTATGTATTCCCACCGTTTCCTCTCATTCCCAGGCTGGTAGCCAGGATCAATCAGGAGAGGGCTTCAGTGATCTTGATAGCTCCTGCGTGGCCACGCAGGACTTGGTATGCAGACCTGGTGAATATGTCATCGGCTCCACCATGGAAGCTACCTTTGAGACAGGACCTTCTTGTTCAAGGTCCATTCGAACATCCGAATCTGGTTTCCCTCCAGCTGACGGCTTGGAGATTGAACGCTTGATTTTATCAAAGCGTGGGTTTTCAGATTCTGTAATAGATACTCTGATTCAGGCTAGAAAGCCTGTAACTAGAAAAATTTACCATAAAATATGGAAAAAATATATCTGTTGGTGTGAATCCAAAGGATTGCCATGGAACAAGATAAAGATTCCTAAGATTCTATCCTTTCTACAAGAAGGTTTGGAGAAAGGATTATCTGCAAGTTCTCTTAAGGGACAGATTTCTGCTTTATCTGTCTTACTACACAAACGACTGGCAGCTATGCCAGATGTTCAAGCATTTGTTCAGGCTCTGGTTAGGATCAAGCCTGTTTATAGACCTTTGACTCCTCCCTGGAGTTTAAATCTAGTTCTTTCAGTTCTTCAAGGGGTTCCGTTTGAACCCTTACATTCCGTAGATATTAAGTTATTATCTTGGAAAGTTTTGTTTTTGGTTGCAATTTCTTCTGCTAGAAGAGTTTCAGAGTTATCTGCTCTGCAGTGTTCTCCGCCCTATCTGGTGTTCCATGCAGATAAGGTGGTTTTGCGTACTAAGCCTAGTTTTCTTCCGAAAGTTGTTTCCAACAAAAATATTAACCAGGAGATAGTTGTACCTTCTTTGTGTCCGAATCCAGTTTCAAAGAAGGAACGTTTGTTACACAAAATTTATTATCTATTTAGAGGCTACCAAAGATTTCAGACAAACATCTTCCTTGTTTGTTGTTTATTCTGGTAAAAGGAGAGGTCAAAAAGCGACTTCTACCTCTCTTTCTTTTTGGCTTAAAAGCATTATCCGATTGGCTTATGAGACTGCCGGACGGCAGCCTCCTGAAAGAATCACAGCTCACTCCACTAGGGCTGTGGCTTCCACATGGGCCTTCAAGAACGAGGCTTCTGTTGACCAGATATGTAAGGCAGTGACTTGGTCTTCACTGCACACTTTTGCCAAATTTTACAAATTTGATACTTTTGCTTCTTCGGAGGCTATTTTTGGGAGAAAGGTTTTGCAAGCCGTGGTGCCTTCCATTTAGGTGACCTGATTTGCTCCCTCCCTTCATCCGTGTCCTAAAGCTTTGGTATTGGTTCCCACAAGTAAGGATGATGCCGTGGACCGGACACACCTATGTTGGAGAAAACAGAATTTATGCTTACCTGATAAATTACTTTCTCCAACGGTGTGTCCGGTCCACGGCCCGCCCTGGTTTTTTAATCAGGTCTGATGAATTATTTTCTCTAACTACAGTCACCACGGTATCATATGGTTTCTCCTATATATATTTCCTCCTGTCCGTCGGTCGAATGACTGGGGTGGGCGGAGCCTAGGAGGGATCATGTGACCAGCTTTGCTGGGACTCTTTGCCATTTCCTGTTGGAGAAGAGAATATCCCACAAGTAAGGATGACGCCGTGGACCGGACACACCGTTGGAGAAAGTAATTTATCAGGTAAGCATCAATTCTGTTATTTTAGTGGTTTAGTTAAGTAAAACAATTTCAGCTATACTTTATAGTGAGGTGAAAATTATCATTACCTTAACCATAACAATTTAAACGTTAATCAGATGTGAATGATTTACCTAATAAAATGAAATCAGTAATTTATTTCATAAGGTGATGAAAGTCCACAAACCATCACATGGGGATTAAAGTCCAGTGTAACAAAACACCCCATGCAAAATAGCTTTAATCCCTCCCATTTTCCCATGATTTCTGTCGGGTTTTTTTCTGTCTCGAGCTAGGAGGATGGTGAAACTAGAAGTGCTGATCTACACATACGTTGAAAGGGGTTTTCAAACTTATGTGAGACCCAATATGCCCCATAGAGAGTTTGATATTGGTCAAAGGAGTACATTGGCAGTGAGATTGATTCTCCTACTGGATTTTGTCACTTGCCTGCCACAGGTGTTGCTGAGACTGGTCCTGCAGTTTCTTCCTGTTTTTGTGTTTGATTACTTTTTCCTCAGATCCTGTATCAGTGTATACTACACAAGATGGGCTCTTCTACTGGAAGCAGGTCTCCTGCAGCTTGGTAAGCACAATAGAGTGAGCGCTAATAGATAAATTGGTACTTGCACTCACATAGCCCGCAGGCTATTAACATGTACACAAGATTCACATAGCCTGGGGGGCACTTTCTACACATTTACAGTAAAATTGAGGTACTGTCACTTTAAATTAATTTCTAATATTGAGTAGATTCCAGAGATCTCTTCCTCATTCTCAGCAGGCTCTCAGATTATCAGGATTTTTTTCTATGAAGATGTGGAGCTAATTTTCAGAAGTTTCTGAGCCTTCGTATGTGCAGACCACAAGGAGTTAACTTCCCAACAAAACTGTGTTGTTGTTTTTTTTCCTTTTCTTCACAGACCATGGCCTTCTTTGATTACTAGAGTTTTGCATACATTTATATTTATTTTACCCTTTATTTACTTTATTTAACCCTTCTCATTTGTGTTTGCGATGCAAGGAAGTATTGGTGTGTCCCCCTTCTCAGCCTTGAAACCTACGTGCTGAGTCTGTGCATTGCTAGATACAGTTATTTGCAGTACTTATTGTTACCCACTAATAACAGCTCTACGGAGCTGTCTCCAAACTTAAATCAGTACCAATAAAACGACAGAAGTGCTCAATCTGGGAACAAACAATAGCATAATAGCTTGTTCTATGGCTACTTACTACCCAAGAAGCAGCCTCTTTTTGCTCAACATGTGCCTTTCACAGAGAAGAACTTTCCTGAAGCATATCAGTCTGATCCTGACTTCACAGTACAGTCCAGCCCCGAAATACCAGGCAATCCCTCTCTGAACGAGAGAAACAGCAAAACCGAAACGGTCATCTGGGGTTGTCATGTTCCTTGTTCAGAGGAGAATTGCCTGGTATTTTGGGGCTGGACTGACCTTACTTGGCGGGATCAGACTGATAAACTACAGGAAAGTGTTCCTTTGTGAAAAGCACACTGGTCTAAAAGAGGCTACTCCTGGGTGGTAAATCGCCATAGAACTAGCTGATGAGCTGTTGTTCGTTCCTGGTAGAGCGCTTCTCTCTTTGTATGCAAATCAATATGACCCTAGGGAAGTCCCCCTATGGGTGATGGGGGAAACCAGACGTGGACTCCTTGCCCAGTGTGCTTAGAGGAATGTGGCTGCACCTCACTGACAAGGTCCATAGGAGGCCGAAATGATCATCTGGGGTTGTCATGTTCCTTGTTCAGAGGAGAATTGTCTGGTATTTCGGGGCTAGACTTACCTTACTTGGCAGCATCAGACAGATATACTACAGGAAAGTTTTCCTTTGTGAAAAGCACACTGGTCTAAAAGAGGCTACTCCTGGGTGGTAAATCGCCATAGAACTAGCTGATGAGCTGTTGTTCATTCCTGGTAGAGCGCTTCTCTCTTCGTATGCAAATTAATATGACCCTAGGGAAGTCCCTTTATGGGTGATGGGGGAAACCAGACGTGGACTCCTTGCCCAGTGTGCTTGAAGGAATGTGGCTGCACCTCACTGACGAGGTCCATAGGAGGTCGAAATGATAGTCTGGGGTTGTCATGTTCCTTGTTCGGAGTAGAATTGCCTGGTATTTCTGAGCTAGACTGACCTTACTTGGCGGCATCAGACTGATATACTACAGGAAAGTTTTCCTTAGTGAAAAGCACACTGGTCTAAAAGAGGCTGCTCTTGGGTGGTAAATTGCCATAGAACTAGCTTATGAGCTGTTGTTCGTTCCTGGTAGAGCGCTTCTCTCTTCGTATGCAAATTAAAACAGTACCAGTTAAACACCAATGCATGCAAAGGATAGAAAGATCTGTTTACAGACCCTGGGCTCATCTGGGACATCCTTAAGGATAAACCTATTGAGGTACCCTCCAAGAATACAGTTATAATTAGATTGTGCCTCAGCTGAGGACAATTTTTGAGAAACCTAGGTCCCCTATCTTATAAAGTAGTAGAAGATGTGTCCTTTAATTTGAAATTGGAAAACACATTATGTTGCAGGAAGCTTTTACTTGCTTTGCAGATTGGGGAACGTCCACCTGCAGAAAAACAATCTATGAAAAAGATTGATAAATTCTTTAAGGCAGCCCCTAAAAAGTTATCTACATTCCTGGTTCATGATGCATTTTCTGAGCTAATTAGCAAGGAATGGAATAAATAATTTGTTCCCTTTTCCAAATTCAAGAACATGATTGCTTTGATCTCTGAAAAAATGGAGGTATGGGGACATGGGCAGTGCTATTTCCACTTTGACTAGGCGGACTGCCATTCCATTAGAGGACAGTATATCTTTTGAGGATCCAATGGACAGAACACTTTAAGGTTTCCTCAGGAGATCAGCTGATAGGCTATATGTTTTCTCCAGCTGTTAGTTTAGCCTGTGTTTCTGCAGGTACTGTAGTATGTTGTGACACTATCTCTTAGACCCAAATAGTTTATAAACCCTTTTAAGGGAATAGTAAATAGTATGCAGACCCTTTACATTAATATGTCGAGACACAAAAAAGAGAAGAAAGGTAGGAACTCAATCAGTTACCACACATAAGACAGGGATTTCAGCACACAACATTGCACAACTGTTTGTAAAAGGAGTAGAGAAGGAAATCAATAAAATTTATTTTGACAAGATAACACAAGATAATTTAACACATGAGCAAAGAATAGCCCTCAATGAATTAATTAACAAATCAGGTATCATTTGGTGGTTATGAATGAGAAAAAGTATGTAAATGAAGTAAAAAGACAGTTGAGAAATAAGGACCAATACCTCCCGCTACAAGGCAATCCTATAACTAAAATACAAGCTGAATTACTCCATCTACTGAATAAGGCAAGGAAATATGGGATAATCAATAACAAAATAATTTGGGTATCTATATACTGAGTTTCCCAGAGTTCCAGTGTTTTATTGTATCCCGAAACTCCATAAAAATATGAGACCCACCAGGACGGCCCATAATATCCGGGATAGGGTGTATCACTGAGAATCTGGGGAACTATGTAGATACATTCCTTAAACCATTTCTCCGACTTTAACCTCCTATGTAAAGGACATCAGTGATCTTCTGAGGAAGTTAGATGGAATAGAAGTAAAGATACTATATTGGTTTCCCTTGATGCAGAGGGACACTATTCATCTATTCCTCATCAGATTGATCTGAAGGCAGCCAGGCATTTTCTGGACAGCAGAGGCACGTTGTATAAAAAACATACAGAATTTGTTTTGGAACTTCTGGAATTTGTTTTACCAAATAATGTTTTTGTATTTGATCAAAAGTTCTATAAACAAATCAAAGGAACAGCGATGGGGGCAACATGTGCCCCATCATATGCTTGTTTACATTTGGGACTATGGGAAATTATGGTTGTTTTTGGAGATCTCCAAGAATGGATTTGTAGACATGTCCTAATGTGGCTACGCTATGTCGATGACGTGTTTGTGAAAATTCTTAATACTAATACATTTAAAATACTGTTGACATTTGAATATAATACAGATGAGTTAACCTTCTTAGATGTAAAAATTAAGAAAGAGGGAAATTCACTGGTCACTGAAATTTATTTTAAAGAGACTGCCACCAATGACATATTGGAGGCATCAAGTCACCATCCACAATTCCTCATACGAGGGACCCCAGTAGGACTGTTTCTCAGTTTAAGGAGAAACTGTTCAAGCAAAAGCAAGTTTGACACACATGCTATTGACATGTATAATAGATTTGAGAACAGAGGGTATTTGAAAAGAAATTTGAGATATGCTATGAACAGAGCTAGGAAAGAAAAGAGAGATGATTTGCTCTATAAACCAAAAACTAAAATAAATTATCAAAAAGTGTGATTTGTCACAGAATACAATTGCCAGTGGGAGATAATTTGTAAAATTCTTTCCCATAAATGGCATCCTACAAGCTGATAAAGCAATAGAAAAAAAATATATATATTAGGGAAAAAAACCCTCTCTGGTTGCTAGGAGAGCTCTGAATCTCAAAGAGAAATTGGTGAGAAGCTATTTTGTGAAGAGCCCTAATGAAAAAAAATTGGTTAGGGGAACATAGAAAAATCAAAGGTTGTTTTCAGTGTGGACATTGTGTCCTTTGTCAATATATAGTGAGAACTAAACAATTTTCAACAGGGTCCCTCATCTATCCAATAAAGCAGTTTATAAACTGCAAAACTGAAAACGTTATTTATCTTCTATCCTGTAGTTGTCTGGTCTTCTATGTAGGCAAAACCAGACGGATGCTAAAAGATAGAGTGATCGAACATCAAGATGATATTAAAAATGCTAAGGATGGTGAGATCAATAGTGGCGTAGCTTTGCATTTTGCAAGAAACCACAGTTGCTCTCTAAATGACCTTAAGGTAGTAGGAATAGAGGTGTGCTCTCTATATGGAAGAGGAGGAAACATAGACAATATCCTCCTTAAAAAATAGACTGCCTGGATACATTAATTGAACACTTTAGTTCCAAATGGGCTCAACGGAAAGTTTAATCTTGCAGCATTTCTTTGATCTTTAAAAATGTAAAAATATAACTAAAACTTTGTCGTCCTGCAGTTTATCCGATATCACAGTGTTTTGGCTGGGGCAGCCGGGAGTTGTCAATACAGTTTTCTTTTCAAACTAAATTAATATCTTGATTTTGAAAAAAAGGATAAATGAACTGTTTTTAATCAATTGATTTTTTTCTGATAAATTGAAGCAAGTAACAATTTAGATTGAGATCTAAATTCACTTTATAATGTTTTATTTTAAACACAAATAATTTCCCTTATGTTCATGGTGTTTTTGCTATGTTATAGTGCAATACTATTATTGTCAAAATCTTTCACCAATCCGATGCAGGGGTGTGTCCTAGAGACTTTCTAATTGGATGTCTGGTTTAATGAAGAGTGAATCAAGCTCTGTAACAGCCTTTAAATAAACAGGAATGCTGTTCCTCCAATGAACGTTTGCCCTGAGGAAACCCCAATGACGTTGTCATGTGGGGGGTGAAAGGCGCGTCGACAGTGGCGCAATTAGAGCAGGTGGCTCTGTCTCTTACCTAATCGATTGGTCTCAGCTTTACAGAAGCTTTGTTTGCAAACCTGCAGCCGCTCCCTATCTAAAGCAAGCTACTGAGAGTTTGCCAAAGAGGATGGACACTTATCATGTTTATCGGAAGATTTACGGACATCCCCTGTATTGAATACATATCCAGGAGCACGGCTGTAAATGGGGAGTATTTAAATGTGGTAACTATACATACAACCACTAACAGAGGAAAATGACAGTTTGTTATGTTGAGCTATTCCTTGTTCACATGATGGACTACTAAGTCTCCACGGTTGCTTTTTTGTGAGAACGTCATGGTTACAAATGCCATGTATGCATATAAATATAACATAACAATTGTGTATGCTTCTGTATTCGCTTTATTCTGTATCCAACCTTGTTCTGGTGGGACCTGATTTAACTGGAGTTGTACATAGAACCTACGTACCTATTCTTTTCATGATACCGTGTACTATTATATTATAGTGGTGTCCTCTTAAACAGGTTGTACACACCCCTTATTATGTTACGCTTACCATAGATTAAACACATGTATAACATTATTCACGACTTGATGTTATCTACAGCATAGATCCACAGGGCTCACTAAAGTAGCACATTTTTTCACTTGCATATTGAAGCTACCCTCTGGTGGAGGTGTTGCTGAACAGTCATTAAGTATGTACTTGATTGATGTTACCTTGATTACATACTTTAAAAGCATTGTGCTTATGTAATATTGTGGGCTTTGGAGATTTCACCTAGTTTGTGAAGCCACCCTCTAGTGGAAGTGTTGTCCTGTTTTGTTTCTTCTTCTTTTCTTTCCTTTTTAGGTAATCAGATCCACACGTTTCTCAAGTGTGGTTCATATTAATTATAGTTTATTTATCCACTGTATATTTGGAGATTTGTTCTCATGATGTATATGCATGATTAGATAGGCACTGCTTCTTACCACCAATGTTGGTGGTTTACTTAGAATAAATAAACCCAAATTTTGTGTGCTGAAATCCCTGTCTTATGTGTGGTAACTGATTGAGTTCCTACCTTTTCTCTATTTTTTGTGCTTCAAATTATTTCCCAAGATGTTTCCCTTGATAAAATTCAGGATCACTTAAGGTTGGTCACGACTGCAAGCCCTAAGCATCAGATTGTTTTAAACACCTCTTGTCACCTGCCTAAATAAAAACAATAAAATACATCTGGTCATTTGTTTTCCTTTCTTGAAAGTAATATAATAAACAAGAATACTGCTTAATTGAATTATAAACTAGGGCTTTATATGAAGAAACATTATAAAAATTATGTCATTGATTACAACAAGTTTGTCTTCCTTAAACCTGTCATGTCTCCAGATCCTCAGGGGAGGTTTCAGATAGATCATGTGGTCTTAGGCACAGCATGTAATTTAAAAAGGCTGCATTTTAATCCAGGTGGCTGCCAGGGACCTTTGCCTGCGGCTAATATATCACCATCTGTATTTCATGCCATTCCTCTCGCTTTGGGTGTTGTGTTGTAGCTCAAGCATGCATAAACTCTGCTGGCAGATATTTCTCTGCAATTGATGGAGACTTTCTTTTTAGTAAATAGGTTACTTAACAGCTTGTATTATAAATAAAACATTTGTGAATGATCTTTCTTTGTCTGCTGCACCAAGAAAAAGTCATGGGGTTGTTTTAATATGTAGCATTTTTTTTTTGTTTTGTTTCAATCTATGTAGAAGCTTATTTAGGCCCATTCATAAAGATGTCATTGTCTTTCCTATCAGCCAACCAACATTGATACTGCAGTATGATTTGCACACAGACATTAGCTCTTTGGTAATTGCAACATAAGTTATGCATTTTTTTAAATGGTTTGCTTGTCCCCACAAAAGTCCTGTAGCATTATTTTGAAATAGAATAAAGATGCCAACATATCAAGTGCCCATATGCTTCCTCAGATATCTGATAAAGATTGTGGATGCACAAACCCCTTTAGGAACTCGGGGACTATAGGAGTATTTGTATCCACTTCAGCACTGGGATGAAACATTTATCTTTGGAATTTAAGAAGGCTAATATTTTATTAAATGGATGTGCCTCAACAATTTTTACACACCATACTATCTTAAAGGGACGTGGAAGTGCAAAAAGAAAAGGTTGTGATGAGTTATACACAAGTGTACACAATTTTGCAGTTATAAAGTGTTCTAACACCTGCATATGGTTTAAACACACAGATAAATGTAGTCCCAGAGCAACACATCTGGTGATAGAATGTGCAGCCACCAATCAGCAGCTAGCTCCCAGTAGAGCAGTGCTGATCTTAAAGGGACATTATACACTCATTTTTTCTTTGCATAAATGTTTTGTAGATGATCTATTTATATAGCCCATAAAAGTTTTTTTTTGTTTGTTTGTTTTTTTAAATGTATAGTTTTGCTTATTTTTAAATAACATTGCTCTGATTTTTAGACTCCTAACCAAGCCCCCAAATTTTATGAGAATACCGTCAGCTACCTACTCCAGCTTGTGTAAAGGGTCTTTTCATATGTAAAAGAAGGGAGAGGAGGGTTTTATTTCCCACTTGCAGTGGGCTTTCCAGCTACCTTTTCAACAGAGCTAAACTGAGAGCTTCTAAGTAAGTTTTTAAACAGTTTTATACAGGATTTTTATATCAGTATCTGTGCATCTTATTCTTTATAGTAGTGTGTATTACATGCAGTTATATGCAAATGAGTGTATGCTTTCCCTTTAAGCCTTCCTAACTATGCTTTTCAACAAACTATACAAAGAGAGCAATGTCAATTTGATAACAGCAAAAGTACATTGGAAAGAATGCTAAATCTGAATCATGCACGTTTTATGCTGACTTTCATGCCCATATTAGGAGGAGTGAATGATGGACACAATTATTTAATAAAGACTTGTTTATATTGGACTATAATTATATTACATACACTCTCTATCTGTGCCTCTCAGTACTGACTACCCTTTACATGCACTCTCTATCTGTGCCTCTCAGTACAGACTACCCTTTACATGCACTTTCTATCTGTGCCTCTTAGTACAGACTACCCTTTACATGCACTCTCTATCTGTTCCCCTCAGTACAGACTACCCTTTACATGCACTCTCTATCTGTGCCCCTCAGTACAGACTCCCCTTTGCATGCACTCTCTATCTATGCCCCTCAGTACAGACTACCCTTTACATATACTCTGTATCTGTGCCCCTCAGTACAGACTACCCTTTACATATACTCTCTATCTGTGCCCCTCAGTACAGACTACCCTTTACATGCACTCTCTATCTGTGCCCCTCAGTACAGACTACCCTTTACATGCACTCTCTATCTGTGCCTCTCAGTACAGACTACCCTTTACATACACTCTCTATATGTGCCTCTCAGTACAGACTACCCTTTACATACACTCTCTATCTGTGCCTCTCAGTACAGACTCCCCTTTACATGCACTCTCTATCTGTGCCTCTCAGTACAGACTACCCTTTACATGCACTCTCTATCTGTGCCCCTCAGTACAGATTACCCTTTACATGCACTCTCTATCTGTGCCTCTCAGTACAGACTACCCTTTACATGCACTCTCTATCTGTGCCTCTCAGTACAGACTACCCTTTACATGCACTCTCTATCTGTTCCCCTCAGTACAGACTACCCTTTACATGCACTCTCTATCTGTGTCCTTCAGTACAGACTACCCTTTCTTTACATGCACTCTCTATCTGTGCCCCTCAGTACAGACTACCCTTTACATGCACTCTCTATCTGTGCCCCTCAGTACAGACTACCCTTTACATGCACTCTCTATCTGTGCCCTTCAGTACAGACTACCCTTTACATGCACTCTCTATCTGTGCCCCTCAGTACAGACTACCCTTTACATGCACTCTCTATCTGTGCCCCTCAGTACAGACTACCCTTTACATGGACTCTCTGTCTGTGCCTCTCAGTACAGACTACCCTTTACATGCACTCTCTATCTATGCCCCTCAGTACAGACTACCCTTTACATGCACTCTGTATCTGTGCCCCTCAGTACAGACTACCCTTTACATGCACTCTCTATCTGTGCCTCTCAGTACAGACTACCCTTTACATGCACTTTCTATCTGTGCCTCTTAGTACAGACTACCCTTTACATGCACTCTCTATCTATGCCCCTCAGTACAGACTACCCTTTACATGCACTCTCTATCTAGGTCCCTCAGTACAGACTACCCTTCACATGCACTCTCTATCTGTGCCCTTCAGTACAGACTACCCTTTACATGCACTCTCTATCTATGTCCATCAGTACAGACTACCCTTTACATGCACTCTCTATATGTGCCCTTCAGTACAGACTACAGTTTATATCTTGATTTTTCTTTCTTGTATAATTGTTTTCTTGTATAATGTGTAGTGCTATGCAGACTAACCATACCAGATTGTATATTGATTCACTATATTATGTATGAAAATAACTTGTCTTCCACTTACTTGTGTGTGCATAAGTTGTTTTCTCTTGTACTTGTGTATCCAGTCCACGGATCATCCATTACTTGTGGGATATTCTCCTTCCCAACAGGAAGTTGCAAGAGGATCACCCACAGCAGAGCTGCTATATAGCTCCTCCCCTCACTGCGATATCCAGTCATTCTCTTGCAACTCTCAACTAAGATGGAGGTCGTAAGAGGACTGTGGTGTTTTATACTTAGTTTATTTCTTCAATCAAAAGTTTGTTATTTCTTCTGTTAAGTGTGATCAGTCCACGGGTCATCATTACTTCTGGGATATTACTCCTCCCCAACAGGAAGTGCAAGAGGATTCACCCAGCAGAGCTGCATATAGCTCCTCCCCTCTACGTCACTCCCAGTCATTCTCTTGCACCCAACGACTAGATAGGATGTGTGAGAGGACTATGGTGATTATACTTAGTTTTATATCTTCAATCAAAAGTTTGTTATTTTAAAATAGCACCGGAGTGTGTTATTACCTCTCTGGCAGAGTTTGAAGAAGAATCTACCAGAGTTTTGCTATGATTTTAGCCGGAGTAGTTAAGATCATATTGCTGTTCTCGGCCATCTGAGGAGTGAGGTAAACTTCAGATCAGGGGACAGCGGGCAGATGAATCTGCATAGAGGTATGTAGCAGTTTTTATTTTCTGACAATGGAATTGATGAGAAAATCCTGCCATACCGATATAATGTCATGTATGTATACTTTACACTTCAGTATTCTGGGGAATGGTACTTCACTAGAATTACACTGTAAGAAATACATAAAGCTGTTTAATAACTAGAGATTATGTTTAACGTTTTTGCTGGAATGTAAAATCGTTTTCATTTGCTGAGGTACTGTGTGAATAAATGTTTGGGCACTATTTTTCCACTTGGCAGTTGCTTAATCTGTTTTTCTGACAGTTTCTGTTCTCCCTCACTGCTGTGTGTGAGGGGGAGGGGCCGTTTTTTGGCGCTTTTTCTATGCATCAAATATTTCAGTCAGCAACTCATTGTATTCCCTGCATGATCCGGTTCATCTCTACAGAGCTCAGGGGTCTTCAAAACTTATTTTGAGGGAGGTAATTTCTCTCAGCAGAGCTGTGAGAATTATAGTTTGACTGAGATAAAAAACGTTTATTCTGTAATTTGTTTCCTGCTTTCAGAATTTGTAATCTTTGCTAATGGGATTAAACCTTTGCTAAAGTTGTGTTGTTTACAAGGATTGAGGCTATAACTGTTTCAATTTATTAATTTTCAACTGTCATAGATCTTCTGTGCTTCTTAAAGGCACAGTACATTTTAATATTATTCTAATTGAATTGTATTTCCAAGTTGCAAGTTTATTTGCTAGTGTGTTAAACATGTCTGATTCAGAGGATGATACCTGTGTCATTTGTTGCAATGCCAAAGTGGAGCCCAATAGAAATTTATGTACTAACTGTATTGATGCTACTTTAAATAAAAGTCAATCTGTACAAATTGAACAAATTTCACCAAACAACGAGGGGAGAGTTATGCCGACTAACTCGCCTCACGTGTCAGTACCTACATCTCCCGCTCAGAGGGAGGTGCGTGATATTGTAGCGCCGAGTACATCTGGGCGGCCATTACAAATCACATTACAGGATATGGCTACTGTTATGACTGAGGTTTTGGCTAAATTACCAGAACTAAGAGGTAAGCGTGATCACTCTGGGGTGAGAACAGAGTGCGCTGATAATATTAGGGCCATGTCAGACACTGCGTCACAGGTGGCAGAACATGAGGACGGAGAACTTCATTCTGTGGGTGACGGTTCTGATCCAAACAGACTGGATTCAGATATTTCAAATTTTAAATTTAAACTGGAAAACCTCCGTGTATTACTAGGGGAGGTGTTAGCGGCTCTGATTGATTGTAACACAGTTGCAATACCAGAGAAAATGTGTAGGTTGGATAAATATTTTGCGGTACCGACGAGTACTGAGGTTTTTCCTATACCTAAGAGACTTACTGAAATTGTTACTAAGGAGTGGGATAGACCCGGTGTGCCGTTCTCACCCCCTCCGATATTTAGAAAAATGTTTCCAATAGACGCCACCACAAGGGACTTATGGCAAACGGTCCCTAAGGTGGAGGGAGCAGTTTCTACCTTAGCTAAGCGTACCACTATCCCGGTAGAGGATAGCTGTGCTTTTTCAGATCCAATGGATAAAAAGTTAGAGGGTTACCTTAAGAAAATGTTTGTTCAACAAGGTTTTATATTGCAACCCCTTGCATGCATTGCGCCGATCACGGCTGCAGCGGCATTCTGGATTGAGTCTCTGGAAGAGAACATTGGTTCAGCTACTCTGGACGACATTACGGACAGGCTTAGAGTCCTTAAACTAGCTAATTCATTCATTTCGGAGGCCGTAGTACATCTTACTAAACTTACGGCGAAAAATTCAGGATTCGCCATTCAGGCACGCAGGGCGCTGTGGCTAAAATCCTGGTCAGCTGATGTTACTTCTAAGTCTAAATTGCTTAATATACCTTTCAAAGGGCAGACCTTATTCGGGCCCGGGTTGAAAGAGATTATCGCTGACATTATAGGAGGTAAAGGCCATGCCCTGCCTCAGGACAAAGCCAAAGCCAAGACTAGACAGTCTAATTTTCGTTCCTTTCGTAATTTCAAAGCAGGAGCAGCATCAACTTTCTCTGCACCAAAACAGGAAGGAGCTGTTGCTCGCTACAGACAAGGCTGGAAACCTAACCAGTCCTGGAACAAGGGCAAGCAGACTAGGAAACCTGCTGCTGCCCCTAAAACAGCATGAATTGAGGGCCCCCGATCCGGGATCGGATCTAGTGGGGGGCAGACTTTCTCTCTTCGCCCAGGCTTGGGCAAGAGATGTTCAGGATCCCTGGGCGCTAGAGATAATATCTCAGGGATACCTTCTGGACTTCAAATACTCTCCTCCAAGAGAGAGATTTCATCTGTCAAGATTGTCAACAATCCAGACAAAGAAAGAGGCGTTTCTACGCTGCGTACAAGAGCTCTTGTTAATGGGAGTAATCCATCCAGTTCCACGATCGGAACAGGGACAGGGGTTTTACTCAAATCTGTTTGTGGTTCCCAAAAAAGAGGGAACTTTCAGACCAATCCTGGACTTAAAGATCCTAAACAAATTCCTAAGAGTTCCATCGTTCAAGATGGAGACTATTCGGACAATTTTACCTATGATCCAAGAGGGGTCAATACATGACCACTGTAGATTTAAAAGATGCTTACCTTCACATACCGATTCACAAAGATCATTATCGGTACCTAAGGTTTGCCTTCCTAGACAGGCATTACCAGTTTGTGGCTCTTCCATTCGGATTGGCTACAGCTCCAAGAATCTTCACAAAGGTTCTGGGTGCTCTTCTGGCGGTACTAAGACCGCGGGGAATCTCGGTAGCTCCATACCTAGACGACATTCTGATACAAGCTTCAAGCTTTCAAACTGCCAAGTCTCATACAGAGTTAGTGCTGGCATTTCTAAGGTCACATGGATGGAAGGTGAACGAAAAGAAAAGTTCACTCGTTCCACTCACAAGAGTTCCCTTCCTGGGGACTCTTATAGATTCTGTAGAAATGAAGATTTACCTGACAGAGGACAGGCTAACAAGACTTCAAAGTGCTTGCCGCACCCTTCATTCCATTCAACACCCGTCAGTGGCTCAATGCATGGAGGTAATCGGCTTAATGGTAGCGGCAATGGACATAGTACCCTTTGCACGCTTACACCTCAGACCACTGCAACTGTGCATGCTAAGTCAGTGGAATGGGGATTACTCAGACTTATCCCCTTCTCTGAATCTGGATCAAGAGACCAGAAATTCTCTTCTATGGTGGCTTTCTCGGCCACATCTGTCCAGGGGGATGCCATTCAGCAGACCAGACTGGACAATTGTAACAACAGACGCCAGCCTTCTAGGTTGGGGTGCCGTCTGGAATTCTCTGAAGGCTCAGGGACAATGGAGTCAGGAGGAGAGTCTCCTGCCAATAAACATTCTGGAATTGAGAGCAGTTCTCAATGCCCTCCTGGCTTGGCCCCAGTTGACAACTCGGGGGTTCATCAGGTTTCAGTCGGACAACATCACGACTGTAGCTTACATCAACCATCAGGGAGGGACAAGAAGCTCCCTAGCTATGATGGAAGTATCAAAGATAATTTGCTGGGCAGAGTCTCACTCTTGCCACCTGTCAGCAATCCACATCCCGGGAGTGGAGAACTGGGAGGCGGATTTCTTAAGTCGTCAGACTTTTCATCCGGGGGAGTGGGAACTTCATCCGGAGGTCTTTGCCCAAATACTTCGACGTTGGGGCAAACCAGAGATAGATCTCATGGCGTCTCGACAGAACGCCAAGCTTCCTCGTTACGGGTCCAGATCCAGGGATCCAGGAGCAGTCCTGATAGATGCTCTGACAGCACCTTGGGACTTCAGGATGGCTTACGTGTTTCCACCCTTACCGTTGCTTCCTCGATTGATTGCCAGAATCAAACAAGAGAGAGCATCAGTGATTCTAATAGCACCTGCGTGGCCACGCAGGACTTGGTATGCAGACCTGGTGGACATGTCATCCTGTCCACCTTGGTCTCTACCTCTGAAACAGGACCTTCTGATACAGGGTCCCTTCAAACATCAAAATCTAACTTCTCTGAAGCTGACTGCTTGGAAATTGAACGCTTGATTTTATCAAGACGTGGATTTTCTGAGTCAGTTATTGATACCTTAATACAGGCTAGGAAACCTGTTACCAGAAAGATTTACCATAAGATATGGCGTAAATACCTATATTGGTGTGAATCCAAAGGTTACTCTTGGAGTAAGGTTAGGATTCCTAGGATATTGTCTTTTCTACAAGAAGGTTTAGAAAAGGGTTTATCTGCTAGTTCATTAAAGGGACAGATCTCAGCTCTGTCCATTCTGTTACACAAACGTCTGTCAGAAGTTCCTGACGTCCAGGCTTTTTGTCAGGCTTTGGCCAGAATTAAGCCTGTGTTTAAAACTGTTGCTCCACCATGGAGTTTAAACCTTGTTCTTAATGTTTTACAGGGCGTTCCGTTTGAACCCCTTCATTCCATTGATATAAAGTTGTTGTCTTGGAAAGTTCTATTTTTAATGGCTATTTCCTCGGCTCGAAGAGTCTCTGAATTATCAGCCTTACATTGTGATTCTCCTTATTTGATTTTTCATTCGGATAAGGTAGTCCTGCGTACTAAACCTGGGTTCTTACCTAAGGTAGTTACTAACAGGAATATCAATCAAGAGATTGTTGTTCCTTCCTTATGCCCAAATCCTTCTTCAAAGAAGGAACGTCTACTGCACAACCTGGATGTAGTCCGTGCTCTAAAATTTTACTTACAGGCAACTAAGGAATTTCGACAAACGTCTTCTCTGTTTGTCATTTACTCTGGGCAGAGGAGAGGTCAAAAAGCTTCCGCTACCTCTCTTTCTTTTTGGCTTCGTAGCATAATTCGTTTAGCTTATGAGACTGCTGGACAGCAGCCTCCTGAAAGAATTACAGCTCATTCTACTAGAGCTGTGGCTTCCACTTGGGCCTTCAAGAATGAGGCCTCTGTTGAACAGATTTGCAAGGCTGCAACTTGGTCTTCGCTTCAT
The DNA here is from genome assembly GCF_027579735.1 of Bombina bombina. NCBI lineage: Eukaryota > Metazoa > Chordata > Amphibia > Anura > Bombinatoridae > Bombina > Bombina bombina. The sequence goes on along the minus strand of NC_069510.1, from coordinate 20,081,866 downwards.
ACTTTTTCCAAATTTTACAAATTTGACACTTTTGCTTCATCGGAGGCTATTTTTGGGAGAAAGGTTCTTCAGGCAGTGGTTCCTTCTGTATAAAGAGCCTGCCTATCCCTCCCGTCATCCGTGTACTTTTGCTTTGGTATTGGTATCCCAGAAGTAATGATGACCCGTGGACTGATCACACTTAACAGAAGAAAACATAATTTATGCTTACCTGATAAATTCCTTTCTTCTGTAGTGTGATCAGTCCACGGCCCGCCCTGTTTTTAAGGCAGGTAAATATTTTTTGATTTATACTCCAGTCACCACTTCACCCTTGGCTTTTCCTTTCTCGTTGGTCCTTGGTCGAATGACTGGGAGTGACGTAGAGGGGAGGAGCTATATGCAGCTCTGCTGGGTGAATCCTCTTGCACTTCCTGTTGGGGAGGAGTAATATCCCAGAAGTAATGATGACCCGTGGACTGAAGAAAGGAATTTATCAGGTAAGCATAAATTATGTTTTTTAAATGGTACCGGAGTGTACTGTTTATCTCAGGCAGTATTTAGAAAAATAATTTGCCTGCGTTTTCTATGATCTTAGCAGAAGTAACTAAGATCCTTTGCTGTTCTCACATATTCTGAGGAGTGAGGTAACTTCAGAGGGGGAATAGCGTGCAGGTTTTCCTGTAATAAGGTATGTGCAGTTAAAATATTTTTCTAGGGATGGAATTTGGTAGAAAATGCTGCTGATACCGAAGTAATGTAAGTAAAGCGTTAAATGCAGTGATAGCGACTGGTATCAGGCTTATTAATAGAGATACATACTCTTATAAAAGTGTATTTTAAAACGTTTGCTGGCATGTTTAATCGCTTTTTACATATGTTTGGTGATAAAACTTATTGGGGCCTAGTTTTTTCCTCATGGCTGGCTTGAATTTTGCCTAGAAACAGTTCCCTGAGGCTTCCCACTGTGTTAATATGAGTGGGAGGGGCCTATTTTGGCGTTTTTTTGCACAGCAAAAATTACAGACACAGACATCCAGCTTCTTCCTGCATGATCCAGGACTTCTCTGAGGGGCTCAAAAGGCTTCAAAAGTCGTATTGAGGGAGGTAAAAAGCCACAGTAGAGCTGTGGCAGTTGTTGTGACTGTTTAAAAAACGTTTTTGTCATTTGTTATTCCGTTTTTGGTATTAAGGGGTTAATCATCCATTTGCAAGTGGGTGCAATGCTCTGCTAACTTATTACATACACTGTAAAAATTTTGTTAGTGTAACTGCATTTTTTCACTGTTATTTCAAAATTTGGGAAAATTTGTGTTTCTTAAAGGCGCAGTAACATTTTTTATATTGCTTGTAAACTTGTTTTAAAGTGTTTTCCAAGCTTGCTAGTCTCATTGCTAATCTGTTTAAACATGTCTGACACAGAGGAACCTACTTGTTCATTATGTTTGAAAGCCATGGTGGAGCCCCATAGGAGAATGTGTACTAAATGTATTGATTTCACCTTAAACAGTAAAGATCAGTCTTTATCTATAAAATAATTATCACCAGAAGGTTCTGTCGAGGGGGAAGTTATGCCGACTAACTCTCCCCATGTGTCAGACCCTTCGCCTCCCGCTCAGGGGAGGCACGTTAATATGGCGCCAATTACAGGGACGCCCATAGCGATTACCTTGCAGGAGTTGGCTGCAATCATGAATAATACCCTGTCAGAGGTATTATCTATATAACCTGAATTAAGAGGCAAGCGCGATAGCTCTGAGGTTAGGAGAGATACAGAGCGCGCAAATGCTGTTAGAGCCATGTCTGATACTGCGTCACAGTATGCAGAACATGAGGACGGAGAGCTTCAGTCTGTGGGTGACATCTCTGACTCTGGGAAACCTGATTCAGAGATTTCTCATTTTAAATTTAAGCTTGAGAACCTCTGTGTATTGCTTGGGGAGGTATTAGCTGCTCTGAATGACTGTAACACAGTTGCAATTCCAGAGAAATTGTGTAGGCTGGATAGATACTATGCGGTGCCGGTGTGTACTGACGTTTTTCCTATACCTAAAAGGCTTACAGAAATTATTAGCAAGGAGTGGGATAGACCTGGTGTGCCCTTTTCCCCACCTCCTATATTAAGAAAAATGTTTCCAATAGACGCCACTACACGGGACTTATGGCAGACGGTCCCTAAGGTGGAGGGAGCAGTTTCTACTTTAGCAAAGCGTACCACTATCCCGGTTGAGGACAGTTGTGCTTTTTCAGATCCAATGGATAAAAAATTGGAGGGTTACCTTAAGAAAATATTTATTCAACAAGGTTTTATTTTACAGCCCCTTGCATGCATTGCGCCTGTCACTGCTGCGGCGGCATTCTGGTTTGAGGCCCTGGAAGAGGCCATCCAGACAGCTCCATTGAATGAAATTATTGGCAAGCTTAGAACGCTTAAGCTAGCTAACTCATTTGTTTCTGATGCCATTGTTCATTTGACTAAACTAACGGCTAAGAATTCCGGATTCGCCATCCAGGCGCGTAGGGCGCTATGCTTAAATCCTGGTCAGCTGACGTGACTTCAAAGTCTAAATTACTCAACATTCCTTTCAAGGGGTAGACCTTATTCGGGCCTGGCTTGAAGGAAATTATTGCTGGCATTACTGGAGGCAAGGGTTATACCCTTCCTCAGGACAGGGCCGAATCAAAGGCCAAACAGTCTAATTTTCGTGCCTTTCGAAATTTCAAGGCAGGAGCAGCATCAACTTCCTCCGCTTCAAAACAAGAGGGAACTGTTGCTCATTCCAGACAGGCCTGGAAATCTAACCAGTCCTGGAACAAGGGCAAGCAGGCCAGAAAGCCTGCTGCTGCCCCCAAGACAGCATGAAGGAATGGCCCCCTATCCGGAAATGGATCTAGTGGGGGGCAGACTTTCTCTCTTCGCCCAGGCATGGGCAAGAGATGTTCAGGATCCGTGGGCGTTGGAGATCATATCTCAGGGATATCTTCTGGACTTCAAAGCTTCTCCTCCACAAGGGAGATTTCATCTTTCAAGGTTATCAGCAAACCAGATAAAGAAAGAGGCATTCCTAAGCTGTGTGCAAGACCTCCTAGTAATGGGAGTGATCCATCCAGTTCCGCGGACGGAACAAGGACAGGGATTTTATTCAAATCTGTTTGTGGTTCCCAAGAAAGAGGGAACCTTCAGACCAATCTTGGATCTAAAGGACTCAGGAGGAGAAACTCCTCCCAATAAATATTCTGGAGTTAAGAGCAATATTCAATGCTCTTCTAGCTTGGCCTCAGTTAGCAACACTGAGGTTCATCAGATTTCAGTCGGACAACATCACGACTGTGGCTTACATCAACCATCAAGGGGGAACCAGGAGTTCCCTAGCGATGTTAGATTTTATTCAAATCTGTTTGTGGTTCCCAAGAAAGAGGGAACCTTCAGACCAATCTTGGATCTAAAGATCTTAAACAAATTCCTCAGAGTTCCATCATTCAAAATGGAAACTATTCGGACCATCCTACCCATGATCCAAGAGGGTTAGTACATGACCACAGTGGACTTAAAGGATGCCTACCTTCACATACCGATTCACAAAGATTATCATCGGTTCCTAAGGTTTGCCTTTCTAGACAGGCATTACCAATTTGTAGCTCTTCCCTTCTGGTTGGCCACTGCCCCGAGAATTTTTTACAAAGGTTCTGGGCTCACTTCTGGCGGTTCTAAGACCGTGAGGCATAGCGGTGGCTCCGTATCTAGACGACATCCTGATACAGGCGTCAAGCTTTCAAATTGCCAAGTCTCATACAGAGATAGTTCTGGCATTTCTGAGGTCGCATGGGTGGAAAGTGAACGTGGAAAAGAGCTCTCTATCACCACTCACAAGAGTCTCCTTCCTAGGGACTCTTATAGATTCTGTAGAGATTAAAATTTACCTGACGGAGTCCAGGTTATCAAAACTTCTAAATGCTTGCCGTGTCCTTCATTCCTTTCCACGCCCGTCAGTGGCACAGTGCATGGAACTCCATCTGGAGGTGTTTGCTCAACTGGTCCATCGTTGGGGCAAACCAGAACTGGATCTCATGGCGTCTCGCCAGAACGCCAAGCTTCCTTGTTACGGATCCAGGTCCAGGGACCCGGGAGCAACGCTGATAGATGCTCTAGCAGCTCCTTGGTTCTTCAACCTGGCCTATGTGTTTCCACCGTTTCCTCTGCTCCCTCGACTGATTGCCAAAATCAAACAGGAGAGAGCATCAGTGATTCTGATAGTGCCTGCGTGGCCACGCAGGAACTGGTATGCAGACCTAGTGGACATGTCATCTCTTCCACCATGGACTCTGCCTCTGAGGCAGGACCTTCTACTACAAGGTCCTTTCAGTCATCCAAATCTAATTTCTCTGAGACTGACTGCATGGAGATTGAACGCTTGATTCTATCAAGGCGTGGCTTCTCCGAGTCAGTCATTGATACCTTAATACAGGCACGGAAGCCTGTCACCAGGAAAATCTACCATAAGATATGGCGTAAATATCTTTATTGGTGTGAATCCAAGAGTTACTCATGGAGTAAGGTTAGGATTCCTAGGATATTGTCCTTTCTCCAAGAGGGTTTGGACAAAGGCTTATCAGCTAGTTCTTTAAAAGGACAGATCTCTGCTCTGTCTATTCTTTTGCACAAGCGTCTGGCAGAAGTTCCAGACGTCCAGGCATTTTGTCAGGCTTTGGTTAGGATTAAGCCTGTGTTTAAAACTGTTGCTCCCCCGTGGAGCTTAAACTTGGTTCTTAAAGTTCTTCAGGGAGTTCCGTTTGAACCCCTTCATTCCATTGATATTAAACTTTTATCTTGGAAAGTTCTGTTTTTGATGGCTATTTCCTCGGCTCGAAGAGTCTCTTGAGTTATCTGCCTTACATTGTGATTCTCCTTATCTGATTTTTCATTCAGACAAGGTAGTTCTGCGTACCAAACCTGGGTTTTTACCTAAGGTGGTTTCTAACAGGAATATCAATCAAGAGATTGTTGTTCCATCATTGTGTCCTAATCCTTCTTCAAAGAAGGAACGTCTTTTGCATAATCTGGACGTAGTCCGTGCCTTGAAGTTTTACTTACAGGCTACTAAAGATTTTCGTCAAACATCTGCCCTGTTTGTCGTTTACTCTGGACAGAGGAGAGGTCAAAAAGCTTCGGCAACCTCTCTCTCCTTTTGGCTTCGGAGTATAATACGCTTAGCCTATGAGACTGCTGGACAGCAGCCCCCTGAAAGGATTACAGCTCATTCTACTAGAGCTGTGGCTTCCACCTGGGCCTTTAAAAATGAGGCCTCTGTTGAACAGATTTGCAAGGCTGCGACTTGGTCTTCGCTTCACACCTTTTCAAAATTTTACAAATTTGACACTTTTGCTTCTTCGGAGGCTGTTTTTGGGAGAAAGGTTCTACAGGCAGTGGTTCCTTCCGTTTAAGTTCCTGTCTTGTCCCTCCCATCATCCGTGTACTTTAGCTTTGGTATTGGTATCCCACAAGTAATGGATGATCCGTGGACTGGATACACTTAACAAGAGAAAACATAATTTATGCTTACCTGATAAATTTATTTCTCTTGTAGTGTATCCAGTCCACGGCCCGCCCTGTCCTTTTAAGGCAGGTCTAAATTTTAATTAAACTACAGTCACCACTGCACCCTATGGTTTCTCCTTTCTCGTCTTGTTTCGGTTGAATGACTGGATATGGCAGTGAGGGGAGGAGCTATATAGCAGCTCTGCTGTGGGTGATCCTCTTGCAACTTCCTGTTGGGAAGGAGAATATCCCACAAGTAATGGATGATCCGTGGACTGGATACACTACAAGATAAATAAATTTATTAGGTAAGCATAAATTATGTTTTGTTTTTTTTTGTTTGTTTTTTTGTGGGGGGGGGGTAAAGAATCTATGGCTGACTAATAATGCTAATGCAAATACATGCTAATATGTAAATAATTTGATATAAAGAGCTGGGGTTTTTTTGTTTTGTTTTTTTGTTTGTTTATTTGTTTTTAGGTAGTCGGTAATTTCTCCTCACTCTGGCTGCCCATTTCTCTCTGGACAGAGGGTGGGTGTGTATATCTGACACAAGGGGAAGCAGCGTGCAGTGTCTCTGGTCTTTTGGTTTAAGTGCATACGTAAACGAGTTTCATAAAGAATGGAGAGGGCATTACCTCTGGTTGAGATTAGTTCTGTTTCATGGTATTTAGTCTGTTAGGGGCATGTAGTCAGTTGTCAGTCTAATCTGAGCGCATGCCTTGTGTAAGGGGTGGAGTCTAAAGGTTTTGCATTAGTGTTAATGGCAGCTGGCAGATACAACTGGTGTTTATGCTGCACGGTCATCTCATGTTAAAATGTGGATTTTTATCAATTTAATCCATTGTGTTGTAAATATAAAAGCGGCATTTTAGTGGTTCTTGCAGTTCTTAATAGTATTTTGTTTTTACATTGCAATAGATATTCACCTAGATTACGAGTCTTGTCGGTATAGCTATACCGCAAGCATTTTAGCCTGTAACGCAACATCAGTCCCGCTAACAAAAAAATGCAATTTTTGCGTGGGATTTCCATAGTGCTGGTTTTACAAGTTTTGCGGTGAGGTTAAAAAGCTTGCGTTACACCCTATACCAACACGATCCGTTTCACAATCTGAGACCAGTAGTTATGAGTTTTACGCAGCAAAACTGTTACACAAAACTCATAATTAAAATGTTACAAAGTACACTAACACCTATAAACTACCTATTAACCCCTAAACCGAGGCCCTCCTGCATCGCAAACACTATTTTAAAGTTATTAACTCCTAATTGTTGCTCACGACATCGCCACCACTAATAACATTTATTAACCCCTATTCCGCCGCTCCCTGACATCACCACTATACTAAAGTTATTAACCACTATTCACCCGCACCTCAAGATAGCCCACACTATAATAAAGATATTAACCCCTATTCCGCCGCTCCCCAACATTGCCGCTACTAAATAAGGTTATTAACCCCTAAATATATGGCCTCTCACATTACTGCCACTAAATAAACCTATTAACCCTTAAACCGACAGCCCCCCACATCGCCAAAAACTAAATTAAACTATTAACCCCTAAACCTAACAACTCCCTAACTTTAAATTAAAATTACAAGATCCCTATCTTAAAATAAATAAAAATCTACCTGGGAAATAAAAAATAAAAAACTAAGTTTAAACAATATATTAAACTAACTACTATTATACTAAAATTAAAATAACTATCAATTAAATTAAATTACAAATTTTAAAAAAAACTAACACTACTAAAAAAAAAATTAAATCTACAATTACAAACAATAAAAAATACTAAATTACAGACAATAAAAAAATACTAAAGTACAAAAAATAGCAAACACTAAATTACAAAAAATAACAAACAAAATTATCCAAAATAAAAACAATTACACCTAATCTAATAGCCCCATGAAAATAAAAAAGCCTCCCCAAAAAAAACCAAAAAACCTAGCCTACAATAAACTACCAATAGCCCTTAAAAGGGCCCTTTGTAGGGCATTGCCCTAACTAAATCTCATGTTATGCCTGAATAAAAATACAAAGACCCTCCCAACAGTAAAACCCACCACCCAACCAACCCCCCCAAAATAAAAAAAAAATAAGTCTAAAAAACCCTAAGCTACCCATTGCCCTTAAAAGGGCATTTGTATGGGCATTGCCCTTAAAAGGGCATTCAGCTCTTTTAAGAAAAGCCCAAACCCTAATCTAAAAAAAAAAACCCAGACGATCTACTTACAGTTTCTGAAGTCCGGACATCCATCCTCATCCAGGCGGCGAGAAGTCTTCATCCAGACGGCGAGGTCTTCATCCATCCAGGCAGCATCTTCTATCTTCATTCAGGCGGCATCTTCTATCTTCATCCATGCGGTGTCTTCTATCTTCATCCAGGCGGCAGGCAGTGTCTTCTATCTTCATCCAGGCGGTATCTTCTATCTTCATCCAGACGGTGTCTTCTATCTTCATCCAGGCGGCATCTTCTATCTTCATCCAGGCGGTGTCTTCTATTTTCATCCAGGTGGCATCTTCTATCTTCAGCCAGGCGGTGTCTTCTATCTTCATCCAGGCGGTGTCTTCTATCTTCATCCAGGCGGCATCTTCTATCTTCATCCAGGCGGTGTCTTCTATCTTCATCCAGGCGGCATCTTCTATCTTCATCCAGGCGGCGTCTTTTATCTTCATCCCGATTGCGCGGAGCTGGTCCATCCTGAAGACATCCGGCACGGAGCATCCTCTTCATACAATCGCCGCCATATACTGAATTTTCAATGCAAAGAAGCCTTTTCAAAATGGGGTCCCTTGCATTCCTATTGGCTGATTTTTTTCTAACATTCTCTCCCCATTGATGTCTATGGGGAAAGTGTGCACAAGCACGTCAAAGCAGCACTTGGATTTTGTGCGGTATGGAGCTTATCGCAACCATATCGCACCACAAGTTGGCTTTTCTAAAACTCATAATAGCAGCGTTATGGAGGGTGAAATAACGCAACTTTTGTTGCGTTCGTTTCGCACCCTATATAGCGCAAAACTTGTAATCTAGGTGATTGTTTGTAAATGTTTCTGATGAAGGCTGTGACTGCTTTTGTTCTCATTTTTAACATACAGTATTCTCTACATACTGCCAATACGCCTGTAGTAGTTCTTATGCCTGAGAATTCTCCATGGGGACTATAAAGTGTATTTCTGCCTGGAGCTCGAAATTCCCTTTCACCAGATCTGAATGCTGCCAGTGCTTTGAATACCTGCAATCTGCTGTGGTTCTCTAATTGTACTAACATCATTTAAACCATATTTTATGTTCTATAAACTCCATTAGTTATGTCCTATTCTTTTATAGAGATTAATAGTATCACTTAAATAAAACTGTAACTGTTTCTATTTAATACATTGTATTTCTGCTACATAGAAGATACTTTTATAACAGGTTTTAAAAGCTAAGAACACGCATTCATTTCTGTGTAAAAATAAAAGGTCCCTTGATATTCAATTCCTGATTCCTAATTATAACCTCCCCTGCTATTTTATTTTGGCACAATGTTCCTCTTTTGAGCAGCAGATGGAGAGTATTTAAAATGATTGCAGATACAGTCTGTGTCCTTGATACTATGAATTTTGAATACATGCAACATATTGTACTATTCAGTAGGATGTGATTGCACTGGTGTGTAAGTTCCCTGTGGTTCGTTACCAGATAAAGTGTTCCCAGAGCAGTGACTATGAACGTCTGCCATGTAATCTTATGGGTGGAATATGCTATTATGTTTAAAGCAGATTCAAAATTAGCTCAAATTGTTGCAATATTTAGAACATTTGTGGTAACTATCAAATAATGCTCCCAAAGCTTTTCTATATACAGTTTTCAATCTGAAGTAGTGAAAGATATAGCATCAATTCTGAACACTGAATAATGCATTAAAAGAGTAATTATTTGCAGTAAATGTAAATATATGTATCCAAAATCTATTCCTAAAGCATTGTTTTATTTTGATGAATACAATGTAGTTGTTTTTTTTTTTTTTAATACTCCTGAACTTAAAGGGACAGTCAACACCAGAATTTTTTTTGTCTAATAAGAAAAATAATCCTTTTATTACCCATTCCCCAGTTTTGCATAACCAACACTGTTATAGAAATACACTTTTTACCTTTGTGATTACCTTGTATCTATGCTTCTGCAAACTACCCCCTTATTTCAGTTCTTTTGACAGACATGCATTTTAGCCAATCAGTGCTCACTCCAGGGTAACTTCACGTGCATGAGCTCAATGTTATTTATATGAAACACATGAACTAACGCTCTCTAGTGGTGAAAATGCATTCAGATTAGAGGCAGTCTTCAAGGTCTCAGAAATTAGCATATGAACCTCCTAGAATGAGCTTTCAACTAAGAATACCCAGAGAACAAAACAAAATTGGTGATAAAAGTAAATTGGAGGCTGGGCCTATTTCTACGTAAATGGCGTAGACTCATACTTACCTTTGAACTAGAGATCCAAAGGCTAATCCTGTTGCCATTTAAAGACTCAGTTCTCTTCACGGAGGCAGAGTTGAGGGGGGAATGGACACATTTATTCTAAGTTACAATAAACACATATGTGGGATGACTCTTCCTTCTCCCCTCCCCCCTCCTTTCTTCACCCCTCTCCCATTCCCATCGTCCCTCCCCCCTCTCTTTTTTTTTTTTTTTTTTTCTTCTTTTTTTTCTCTCTCTTCCCACCGCTGGGCCCCAGAAGCGGCAGCAACAACTTTGGAGTAAGTTTAGTTTTGTTGTGTTTATAGTTAGGTTAGATATGATTTAGATTGAGTTTTAACTAGGATAAAGATATTGGAAAAAGAATTTGTCTGAGAGGTGTAATCACATTGGTCTGAAAAATACTACTTGCTATAGATTTCAAAGTGCGGATGAGAGAGTAAATTATCACACCCACACTCAACTGATACTAATGTGAATCATTTTGTGTATACTGTAAGGTTCAATACATAATTTATAATGGATATTGTAAACTGTATCACATGTGACTGTAACCGCACAAATTGTAAACGATAAGAATATGTGTATTGCTTTCTTGGACAACAATAAAAAGATATTTCAAAAAAATAAAAGTAAATTGGAAAGTTGTTTAAAATCACATGCCCTATTTGAAACATGAAAGTTTTTTTTTAACTTGACTGTCCCTTTAAACTGTTAAACAGTTTGAATCAATTTCTGGTTTTCATGAATCAAATGCTGAGATTGTAACCCTTGTGCTTTCAACACCTCCCGGTTTGGCCTGCCGATTGGCAGATACACTGAGTAAAGCTATTGTAGCGAAGATCCTGATTGGTGGACGTAACATCACGTGATCAGAAGCTGGTTACCCGGAGATAGTCTGCCGGGTGACTTTAGTGGTCTCGGCTTGCGCCCTATAGCATTGTGTGTGCCCCTGACTATGTGAGTTTGCACTTGTCTTATCTGAGTGTTCTTCTTGTACTATTCTATGAAGTGCCTCCTTCCTGTTTTGCATATTTCTTCTATTGAATCAATTTCTGCAGTCTTAGGTGCCCCCTAAATTCCCCTATCAAATTACAAGCAAAACAGCATTATCCGTTAATAGGACATTAAACATTCTATAATTTTAATATAAATGTTTAGTTACACATAATAAAAGAGATTTGCATTATTACCCCCCCCCCCTTGTTCTTTTAATATAATTTAGCTCTAAATATTGTGGATTTTCTAATTCTCAGTGCTGCAAATGCACCAGCTGACTTCTTGAGGCTAACCCTGCTACATATATATATATATATATATATATATATATATATATATATATATATATATATATATATCCTATTGGATTTACCAGATAACAGCAAAACAATACAATGTATACCAATACAATATATTGTTGCCAGCCTTTTTGCATGCAGACTCAATCCTAGATTAACTGTTTAAAATAGGGAAAGTAGTGGGTTGAGTTAGCTAAATGTTTATGCTTGGCTGATGTTATTCTATCACAAAACAGAATTGTATTGTAATTATAAGTGAGCTGGCAGCACACCCTACAGACTGCACACATCTAGCATATTCAGATTTGCACTTACACCCATTACATGTAGTAACATGCAATAAGCTCTAGGGGGCAAATTATCATTGTCTGACTGTAGCGTATCATGTCCGCCAGACAACGCTGAATGCTGGCAGCATACACTGTCGGAATTTAATATTCTAGTGATCTGCTTGTGCAGTGTCGCCCCCTGCAGATTTGCGGACAATCGGCCGCTAGCAGGGGGTCACAATAAGCCTGATCGTATAGGATCGGGTGGATTGATGTCCGCAGCCTCAGAGGACCAGTTAAGGAGCAGCGGTGATTAGTTTTTGCCCTGTTAAGGTATATGAAGCTATGGTATGTGCAGCTCAATTATAACCTCTGTACCAATGAGTGTAAATAATTATAACAGTGAGTCTCTATGCCAGAGAGTGCAGCTAAGTATTATAACTTGTGTACCAGTGAGTGTAGATAATTATAACAATCTGTGTGCTGAGAGTGCAGCTAAGTAGTATAACCTGTGTACCAGTGAGTGTAGATAAATATAACAATCTGTGTGCTGAGAGTGCAGCTAAGTATTATAACCTGTGTACCAGTGAGTGTAGATAAATATAACAATCTGTGTGCTGAGAGTGCAGCTAAGTATTATAACCTGTGTACCAGTGAGTGTAGATAAATATAACAATCTGTGTGCTGAGAGTGCAGCTAAGTATTATAACTTGTGTACCAGTGAGTGTAGATAATTATAACAATCTGTGTGCTGAGAGTGCAGCTAAGTAGTATAACCTGTGTACCAGTGAGTGTAGATAAATATAACAATCTGTGTGCTGAGAGTGCAGCTAAGTATTATAACCTGTGTACCAGTGAGTGTAGATAATTATAACAATCTGTGTGCTGAGAGTGCAGCTAAGTATTATAACCTGTGTACCAGTGAGTGTAGATAATTATAACAATCTGTGTGCTGAGAGTGCAGCTAAGTATTATAACCTCTGTACCAATGAGTGTAGATAATTATAACAATCTGTGTGCTGAGAGCGCAGCTAAGTATTATAACGTGTGTATCAGTTAGTGTAGATAATTATAAAAGTGAGTCTCTATGCCAGAGAGTGCAGCTAAGTATTATAACTTGTGTACCAATGAGTGTAGATAATTATAACAATCTGTGTGCTGAGAGTGCAGCTAAGTATTATAACCTGTGTTCGAGTGAGTGTAGATAAATATAACAATCGGTGTGCTGAGAGTGCAGCTAAGTATTATAACTTGTGTACCAATGAGTGTAGATAAATATAACAATCTGTGTGCTGAGAGTGCAGCTAAGTATTATAACCTGTGTACCAGTGAGTGTAGATAAATATAACAATCGGTGTGCTGAGAGTGCAGCTAAGTATTATAACGTGTGTACCAGTGAGTGTAGATAAATATAACAATCTGTGTGCTGAGAGTGCAGCTAAGTATTATAACGTGTGTACCAGTGAGTGTAGATAAATATAACAATCTGTGTGCTGAGAGTGCAGCTAAGTATTATAACCTGTGTACCAGTGAGTGTAGATAAATATAACAATCTGTGTGCTGAGAGCGCAGCTAAGTATTATAACCTGTGTACCAGTGAGTGTAGATAAATATAACAATCTGTGTGCTGAGAGTGCAGCTAAGTATTATAACTTGTGTACCAGTGAGTGTAGATAATTATAACCTGTGTACCAGTGAGTGTAGATAAATATAACAATCTGTGTCCTGAGAGCGCAGCTAAGTAGTATAACCTCTGTACCAGTGAGTGTAGATAAATATAACAATCTGTGTGCTGAGAGCGCAGCTAAGTATTATAACTTGTGTATCAGTGAGTGTAGATAAATATAACAATCTGTGTGCTGAGAGTGCAGCTAAGTATTATAAATTGTGTACCAATGAGTGTAGATAAATATAACAATCTGTGTGCTGAGAGTGCAGCTAAGTATTATAACCTGTGTACCAGTGAGTGTAGATAAATATAACAATCTGTGTCCTGAGAGCGCAGCTAAGTATTATAACTTGTGTACCAGTGAGTGTAGATAAATATAACAATCTGTGTCCTGAGAGCGCAGCTAAGTATTATAACTTGTGTACCTGTGAGTGTAGATAATTATAACAGTGAGTCTCTATGCCAGAGAGTGCAGCTAAGTATTATAACGTGTGTACCAGTGAGTGTAGATAAATATAACAATCTGTGTGCTGAGAGCACAGCTAAGTATTATAACCTGTGTACCACTGAGTGAAGATAAATATAACAATCTGTGTGCTGAGAGCACAGCTAAGTATTATAACCTGTGTACCAGTGAGTGTAGATAAATATAACAGTCTCCATGCCTGAGAGTGCAGCTAAGTATTATAACCTGTGTACCAGTGAGTGTAGATAATTATATCAGTCTGTGTGCTGAGAGTGCAGCTAAGTATTATAACCTGTGTACGAGTGAGTGTAGATAAATATAACAATCTGTGTGCTGAGAGCACAGCTAAGTATTATAACGTGTACCAGTGAGTATAGATAAATATAACAATCTGTGTGCTGAGAGCGCAGCTAATAACCTGTGTACCAGTGAGTGTAGGTAAATATAACAATCTGTGTGCTGAGAGTGCAGCTAAGTATTATAACCTGTGTACCAGTGAGTGTAGATAAATATAACAATCTGTGTGCTGAGAGTGCAGCTAAGTATTATAACCTGTGTACCAGTGAGTGTAGATAAATATAACAATCTGTGTGCTGAGAGTGCAGCTAAGTATTATAACCTGTGTACCAGTGAGTGTAGATAAATATAACAATCTGTGTGCTGAGAGTGCAGCTAAGTATTATAACCTGTGTACCAGTGAGTGTAGACAAATATAACAATCTGTGTGCTGAGAGTGCAGCTAAGTATTATAACTCGTGTACCAGTGAGTGTAGATAAATATAACAATCTGTGTGCTGAGAGTGCAGCTAAGTATTATAACCTGTGTACCAGTGAGTGTAGATAATTATATCAGTCTGTGTGCTGAGAGTGCAGCTAAGTAGTATAACCTGTGTACGAGTGAGTGTAGATAAATATAACAATCTGTGTGCTGAGAGCACAGCTAAGTATTATAACGTGTACCAGTGAGTATAGATAAATATAACAATCTGTGTGCTGAGAGCGCAGCTAATAACCTGTATACCAGTGAGTGTAGGTAAATATAACAATCTGTGTGCTGAGAGTGCAGCTAAGTTTTATAACCTGTGTACCAGTGAGTGTAGATAAATATAACAATCTGTGTGCTGAGAGTGCAGCTAAGTATTATGACCTGTGTACCAGTGAGTGTAGATAAATATAACAATCTGTGTGCTGAGAGTGCAGCTAAGTATTATAACCTGTGTACCAGTGAGTGTAGATAAATATAACAATCTGTGTGCTGAGAGTGCAGCTAAGTATTATAACCTGTGTACCAGTGAGTGTAGATAAATATAACAATCTGTGTGCTGAGAGTGCAGCTAAGTATTATAACTCGTGTACCAGTGAGTGTAGATAAATATAACAATCTGTGTGCTGAGAATGCAGCTAAGTAGTATAACCTGTGTACCAGTGAGTGTAGATAATTATAACAATCTGTGTGCTGAGAGTGCAGCTAAGTAGTATAACCTGTGTACCAGTGAGTGTAGATAAATATAACAATCTGTGTGCTGAGAGTGCAGCTAAGTATTATAACGTGTGTATCAGTTAGTGTAGATAAATATATCAGTCTGTGTGCTGAGAGTGCAGCTAAGTATTATAACCTGTGTACGAGTGAGTGTAGATAAATATAACAGTCTCTATGCCTGAGAGCGCAGCTAAGTATTATAACCTGCGTACCAGTGAGTGTAGATAATTATAACAATCTGTGTGCTGAGACCGCAGCTAAGTATTATAACCTGTGTACCAGTGAGTGTAGATAAATATAACAATCTGTGTGCTGAGAGCATAGCTAAGTATTATAACCTGTGTACCAGTCAGTGTAGATAATTATAACAATCTGTGTGCTGAGAGTGCAGCTAAGTATTATAACATGTGTACCAGTAAGTGTAGATAAATATATCAGTCTGTATGCTGAGAGTGCAGCTAAGTATTATAACCTGTGTACCAGTAAGTGTAGATAAATATATCAGTCTGTGTGCTGAGAGTGCAGCTAAGTATTATAACCTGTGTACCAGTGAGTGTAGATAATTATAACAATCTGTGTGCTGAGAGTGCAGCTAAGTATTATAACGTGTGTACCAGTAAGTGTAGATAAATATATCAGTCTGTGTGCTGAGAGTGCAGCTAAGTATTATAACCTGTGTACCAGTGAGTGTAGATAAATATAACAATCTGTGTGCTGAGAGTGCAGCTAAGTATTATAACCTGTGTACCAGTGAGTGTAGATAATTATAACAATCTGTGTGCTGAGAGTGCAGCTAAGTATTATAACCTGTGTACCAGTGAGTGTAGATAATTATAACAATCTGTATGCTGAGAGTGCAGCTAAGTATTATAACCTGTGTACCAGTAAGTGTAGATAAATATATCAGTCTGTGTGCTGAGAGTGCAGCTAAGTATTATAACCTGTGTACCAGTGAGTGTAGATAAATATAACAATCTGTGTGCTGAGAGTGCAGCTAAGTATTATAACCTGTGTACCAGTGAGTGTAGATAAATATAACAGTCTCCATGCCTGAGAGTGCAGCTAAGTATTATAACTTGTGTGCCAGTGAGTGTAATCTATACAAAAACAGGAGGAGAGAAGCACGGACAAGATTCAAATGCAGAGTACCAGTTTAATATTAAAACACACGTAATTAACAAACTCACAAAATAGATGATTAAACGAGCACATTCACATCAAATGCCATCATAGAATCCACAATATGGATACAATCCAGTACAAGTATCCACTAGCCGTTGTATCCGTGGTCCGTGAGAAAAGTATCTCCCAGCAAGGTAGTCTGTAGGTGTTATCCGGTAAAGTTCTTTACCGCTTGCCGCTTGAAGAGATTCCACTCTGGAAGTTCTAAAGAACACAACCTCGGCTAGAACCAGTCGGAAACCTCTAGGCAGCGAGGATCTATGGTTGCCTCACAGGAACAATAATGCTGTGCAAAGACTAATACGCATTTCGTCCCGATGAGAGTACAGCTTAGTATTATAACCTGTGTACCAGTGATTGTAGATAAATATATCAGTCTTTGTGCCAGGGTGTATACATAATTATGATAGTCTATTACCATCTTGCTAAACAAGACTTTTTTCTTTTATAACATTTTAACAAGAGATGTATTTGGCACCTTTGTGTAAAATAGGTTTCAGTTAGACAACCTCACTTGAGAGTACAAGATATATTTGTAATAATTTAGCATTTGATACATACCAGAGGGCAGATTATTATTATTATATATATATATTAGCCATAAGTTTCATGTCTAGTGTACTATGTGACACTTATTTACCACCAGATGCGGTACCTCTAGGTTAGAAAGGATTATTTACTTTATATATTTTTAATAGAAAACAATGGTTCTATCAATTATTATTATTATTATTACTATTCTTTTTTGCTTTACTTCTATTTAGAATTTTCTAGACACCTTATCAAAAAACTATCCCTATTGTGGACAGAAGGTCAAATTTCCTATTTAAAATATTTTTTTTTGTCATCAGTAATATAGCACAAGCTGTATTTGCTGTTATTGCCATACAATAAACATTGTGACTTCATTTACACATCTGTAAAATATTTTTCTGTATCTTTTTTCTTATTTTAATAAGGTTTGTCCACACCATAATATTTCATTGAGGCATTGAGGATGTCTTTTAACAAGAGCAGGTCTACCTTTGGTTGTAACTCAACCAAAGGAAGAGGGGGTCTCCAATCTAATAATATATTTGGCAAATGGCTCTCCAAACTAATGTTAAAATTGAGGAACTGTCCAGCAAGCTGCATTTTATAGCTGAACATATTGGCACTTAATTATTGTAACATACTTATTGTTCCTTAGAGACTTAGTTTAGAGCACACAGAATTGCTTTTTTCAAGTGGAATCCCCATTCTTGTTAAGTTGAGTGCATGCTTCAGATCATCATGTAGTCATCAGTTGACATCTAAATTGCCTGATAATTGGTATGTTGATGTTGATAAGCACGCAGACTAGAATCAGGAACCCTTTACTATTTATCTATTAGCCAATAATCTCCATGAATAATAATGAACCTCATTCATAGATGTTTTAGGAGCTTTCATTGAGACTCTAGTAATGGTTGGTTTAGCTGCCAAATGTTGTGGAATGATCAACCCAATAAGTGTTAAACATATATAATTGGGTTATAATTTACTAACAGTAAATTTACCCATGGTTTAAAATACCATCGTTCACAGATAAGGTGTCATGACCATGACTTGTGTTCCATAATTCCACATATTATGCCATTACTGTGACTTGTTTTCCATACTTTACAGATATGATGCCAAAATCATGACTTGTATTTTAGATATGTTATTATAACCATTATTTGTTTTACATAATTCACAGTTGACATGCCATAATCACGACTTGTTTTCCTTAACTTGCACATATGATGCCGTAAACATGACCTATTTTCCTATTTCACAGAGATGACCTCATAGCTACAGTAGGGTATTCTCCTAGAAACCACGGGTGAAATAAAAGTCATAAACATGGTTAATATGAAATACAATCAGATCTCTAAGAAGAAGGCCCCTACTTATCAAGCCGTCAACTTACCTGCATTTGACGGCCCCAATACGCTCGCCTAAATTCGCCTAACATTGCTTCCGCGGACATGAATACGCTCTCCAAAATGATCAAAAAAGCTATCAAAAAGACACGCACCAAGTACGTAGCGATGAGCAGCGAACTGTTGTTAACTAACAGTCATCGATCTCGCTGCTCTTCGGCTTTTTTACAGCTTTCTTGCTATACTGTCACTAAGCACCCACACTATACTATACTGTTTTACCGCCTATACCGCCGCTCCCGGGGCCCCCTGCAACTAAATAAAGTTATTAACCCCTAAACCGCCGCTCACGGACCCCGCTGCAACTCTAATAAATTGTTTAACCCCCTAAACCGCCGCTCCCGGAGCCCACCGCCACCTACATAATATTTATTAACCCCTAATCTGCCCCACCTACACCGCCGCCACTATAATAAACTTATTAACCCCCTAAACCTAAGTCTAACCCTAATCCTAACACCCACTAACTTAAATATAATTTAAATAAATCTAAATAAAAATTCCTATAATTAACTAAATTATTCCTATTTAAAACTAAATACTTACCTATAAAATAAACCCTAAAATAGCTACAATACAACTAATAGTTACATTGTAGCTATCTCAGGGTTTATTTTCTCTTGTTAAGTGTATCCAGTCCACGGATCATCCATTACTTGTGGGATATTCTCCTTCCCAACAGGAAGTTGCAAGAGGATCACCCACAACAGAGCTGCTATATAGCTCCTCCCCTCACTGCCATACCCAGTCATTCTCTTGCAACTCTCAACTAAGATCGAGGTCGTAAGAGGACTGTGGTGTTTTATACTTAGTTTATTTCTTCAATCAAAAGTTTGTTATTTTTAAATGGTACCGGAGTGTACTGTTTATCTCAGGCAGTATTTAGAAGAAGAATCTGCCTGCGTTTTCTATGATCTTAGCAGAAGTAACTAAGATCCTTTGCTGTTCTCACATATTCTGAGGAGTGAGGTAACTTCAGAGGGGGAATAGCGTGCAGGTTTTCCTGTAATAAGGTATGTGCAGTTAAAATATTTTTCTAGGGATGGAATTTGGTAGAAAATGCTGCTGATACCGAAGTAATGTAAGTAAAGCCTTAAATGCAGTGATAGCGACTGGTATCAGGCTTATTAATAGAGATACATACTCTTATAAAAGTGTATTTTAAAACGTTTGCTGGCATGTTTAATCGTTTTTTTACATATGTTTGGTGATAAAACTTATTGGGGCCTAGTTTTTTCCACATGGCTGGCTTGAATTTTGCCTAGAAACAGTTCCCTGAGGCTTCCCACTGTTGTAATATGAGTGGGAGGGGCCTATTTTAGCATTTTTTTGCACAGCAAAAATTACAGACACAGACATCCAGCTTCTTCCTGCATGATCCAGGACTTCTCTGAAGGGCTCAAAAGGCTTCAAAAGTCATATCGAGGGAGGTAAAAATCCACAGTAGAGCTGTGGCAGTTGTTGTGACTGTTTAAAAAATGTTTTTGTCATTTGTTATTCCGTTTTTGGTATTAAGGGGTTAATCATCCATTTGCAAGTGGGTGCAATGCTCTGCTAACTTATTACATACACTGTAAAAATTTTGTTAGTGTAACTGCATTTTTTCACTGTTATTTCAAAATTTGGGAAAATTTGTGTTTCTTAAAGGCGCAGTAAGGTTTTTTTATATTGCTTGTAAACTTGTTTTAAAGTGTTTTCCAAGCTTGCTAGTCTCATTACTAATCTGTTTAAACATGTCTGACACAGAGGAACCTACTTGTTCATTATGTTTGAAAGCCATGGTGGAGCCCCATAGGAGAATGTGTACTAAATGTATTGATTTCACCTTAAACAGTAAAGACCAGTCTTTATCTATAAAAGAATTCTCACCAGAGGGTTCTGTCGAGGGGGAAGTTATGCCGACTAACTCTCCCCACGTGTCAGACCCTTCGCCTCCCGCTCAGGGGACGCACGCTAATATGGCGCCAATTACTTCAGGGACGCCCATAGCGATTACCTTGCAGGACATGGCTGCAATCATGAATAATACCCTGTCAGAGGTATTATCTAGATTGCCTGAATTTAGAGGCAAGCGCGATAGCTCTGGGGTTAGGAGAGATACAGAGCGCGCAAATGCTGTTAGAGCCATGTCTGATACTGCGTCACAGTATGCAGAACATGAGGACGGAGAGCTTCAGTCTGTGGGTGACATCTCTGACTCGGGGAAACCTGATTCAGAGATTTATCATTTTAAATTTAAGCTTGAGAACCTCAGTGTATTGCTTGGGGAGGTATTAGCTGCTCTGAATGACTGTAACACAGTTGCAATTCCAGAGAAATTGTGTAGGCTGGATAGATACTATGCGGTGCTGGTGTGTACTGACGTTTTTCCTATACCTAAAAGGCTTACAGAAATTATTAGCAAGGAGTGGGATAGACCCGGTGTGCCCTTTTCCCCACCTCCTATATTTAGAAAAATGTTTCCAATAGACGCCACTTCACGGGACTTATGGCAGACGGTCCCTAAGGTGGAGGGAGCAGTTTCTACTTTAGCAAAGCGTACCACTATCCCGGTTGAGGACAGTTGTGCTTTTTCAGATCCAATGGATAAAAAATTGGAGGGTTACCTTAAGAAAATGTTTATTCAACAAGGTTTTATTTTACAGCCCCTTGCATGCATTGCACCTGTCACTGCTGCGGCGGCATTCTGGTTTGAGGCCCTGGAAGAGGCCATCCAGACAGCTCCATTGAATGAAATTATTGAAAAGCTTAGAACGCTTAAGCTAGCTAACTCATTTGTCTCTGATGCCATTGTTCATTTGACTAAACTAACGGCTAAGAATTCCGGATTCGCCATCCAGTCGCGTTAGGCGCTATGGCTTAAATCCTGGTCAGCTGACGTGACTTCAAAGTCTAAATTACTCAACATTCCTTTCAAGGGGCAGACCTTATTCGGGCCTGGCTTGCAGCAAATTATTGCTGACATTACTGGAGGCAAGGGTCATACCCTTCCTCAGGACAGGGCCAAATCAAAGGCCACACAGTCAAATTTTTGTGCCTTTCGAAATTTCAAGGCAGGAGCAGCATCAACTTCCTCCGCTTCAAAACAAGAGGGAACTGTTGCTCATTCCAGACAGGCCTGGAAACCTAACCAGTCCTGGAACAAGGGCAAATTCCTCAGACTTCCATCATTCAAAATGGAAACTATTCGGACCATCCTACCCATGATCCAAGAGGGTCAGTACATGACCACAGTGGACTTAAAGGATGCCTACCTTCACATACCGATTCACAAAGATCATCATCGGTTCCTAAGGTTTGCCTTTCTAGACAGGCATTACCAATTTGTAGCTCTTCCCTTCGGGTTGGCCACTGCCCCGAGAATTTTTACAAAGGTTCTGGGCTCACTTCTGGCGGTTCTAAGACCGCGAGGCATAGCGGTGGCTCCGTATCTAGACGACATCCTGATACAGGCGTCAAGCTTTCAAATTGCCAAGTCTCATACAGAGATAGTTCTGGCATTTCTGAGGTCGCATGGGTGGAAAGTGAACGTGGAAAAGAGTTCTCTATCACCACTCACAAGAGTCTCCTTCCTAGGGACTCTTATAGATTCTGTAGAGATGAAAATTTACCTGACGGAGTCCAGGTTATCAAAACTTCTAAATGCTTGCCGTGTCCTTCATTCCATTCCACGCCCGTCAGTGGCTCAGTGCATGGAAGTAATCGGCTTAATGGTAGCGGCAATGGACATAGTGCCATTTGCGCGCCTGCATCTCAGACCGCTGCAATTATGCATGCTAAGTCAGTGGAATGGGGATTACTCAGATTTGTCCCCTCTACTAAATCTGGATCAAGATACCAGAGATTCTCTTCTCTGGTGGCTTTCTCTGGTCCATCTCTCCAAGGGTATGACCTTTCGCAGGCCAGATTGGACGATTGTAACAACAGATGCCATCCTTCTAGGTTGGGGCGCAGTCTGGAACTCCCTGAAGGCTCAGGGATCGTGGACTCAGGAGGAGAAACTCCTCCCAATAAATATTCTGGAGTTAAGAGCAATATTCAATGCTCTTCTAGCTTGGCCTCAGTTAGCAACACTGAGGTTCATCAGATTTCAGTCGGACAACATCACGACTGTGGCTTACATCAACCATCAAGGGCGAACCAGGTGTTCCCTAGCGATGTTAGAAGTCTCAAAGATAATTCGCTGGGCAGAGTCTCACTCTTGCCACCTGTCAGCGATCCACATCCCAGGCGTAGAGAACTGGGAGGCGGATTTTCTAAGTCGTCAGACTTTTCATCCGGGGGAGTGGGAACTCCATCCGGAGGTGTTTGCTCAACTGGTCCATCGTTGGGGCAAACCAGAACTGGATCTCATGGCGTCTCGCCAGAACGCCAAGCTTCCTTGTTACGGATCCAGGTCCAGGGACCCGGGAGCAATGCTGATAGATGCTCTAGCAGCTCCTTTGTTCTTCAACCTGGCCTATGTGTTTCCACCGTTTCCTCTGCTCCCTCGACTGATTGCCAAAATCAAACAGGAGAGAGCATCGGTGATTCTGATAGTGCCTGCGTGGCCACGCAGGACCTGGTATGCAGACCTAGTGGACATGTCATCTCTTCCACCATGGACTCTGCCTCTGAGGCAGGACCTTCTAATACAAGGTCCTTTCAATCATCCAAATCTAATTTCTCTGAGACTGACTGCATGGAGATTGAACGCTTGATTCTATCAAGGCGTGGCTTCTCCGAGTCAGTCATTGATACCTTAATACAGGCTCGGAAGCCTGTCACCAGTAAAATCTACCACAAGATATGGCGTAAATATCTTTATTGGTGTGAATCCAAGAGTTACTCATGGAGTAAGGTTAGGATTCCTAGGATATTGTCCTTTCTCCAAGAGGGTTTGGACAAAGGCTTATCAGCTAGTTCTTTAAAAGGACAGATCTCTGCTCTGTCTATTCTTTTGCACAAGCGTCTGGCAGAAGTTCCAGACGTCCAGGCATTTTGTCAGGCTTTGGTTAGGATTAAGCCTGTGTTTAAAACTGTTGCTCCCCCGTGGAGCTTAAACTTGGTTCTTAAAGTTCTTCAGGGAGTTCCGTTTGAACCCCTTCATTCCATTGATATTAAACTTTTATCTTGGAAAGTTCTGTTTTTGATGGCTATTTCCTCGGCTCGAAGAGTCTCTGAGTTATCTGCCTTACATTGTGATTCTCCTTATCTGATTTTTCATTCAGACAAGGTAGTTCTGCGTACCAAACCTGGGTTTTTACCTAAGGTGGTTTCTAACAGGAATATCAATCAAGAGATTGTTGTTCCATCATTGTGTCCTAATCCTTCTTCAAAGAAGGAACGTCTTTTGCATAATCTGGACGTGGTCCATACCTTGAAGTTTTACTTACAGGCTACTAAAGATTTTCGTCAAACATCTGCCCTGTTTGTCGTTTACTCTGGACAGAGGAGAGGTCAAAAAGCTTTGGCAACCTCTCTCTCCTTTTGGCTTCTGAGCATAATACGCTTAGCCTATGAGACTGCTGGACAGCAGCCCCCTGAAAGGATTACAGCTCATTCTACTAGAGCTGTGGCTTCCACCTGGGCATTTAAAAATGAGGCCTCTGTTGAACAGATTTGCAAGGCTGCGACTTGGTCTTCGCTTCACACCTTTTCAAAATTTTACAAATTTGACACTTTTGCTTCTTCGGAGGCTGTTTTTGGGAGAAAGGTTCTACAGGCAGTGGTTCCTTCCGTTTAAGTTCCTGCCTTGTCCCTCCCATCATCCGTGTACTTTAGCTTTGGTATTGGTATCCCACAAGTAATGGATGATCCGTGGACTGGATACACTTAACAAGAGAAAACATAATTTATGCTTACCTGATAAATGTATTTCTCTTGTAGTGTATCCAGTCCACGGCCCGCCCTGTCCTTTTAAGGCAGGTCTAAATTTTAATTAAACTACAGTCACCACTGCACCCTATGGTTTCTCCTTTCTCGTCTTGTTTCGGTCGAATTACTGGATATGGCAGTGAGGGGAGGAGCTATATAGCAGCTCTGCTGTGGGTGATCCTCTTGCAACTTCCTGTTGGGAAGGAGAATATCCCACAAGTAATGGATGATCCGTGGACTGGATACACTACAAGAGAAATAAATTTATCAGGTAAGCATAAATTATGTTTTTACTTTACAGGCAACTTTGTATTTATTTTAACTAGGTACAATAGCTATTAAATAGTTATTAACTATTTAATAGCTACCTAGTTAAAATAAAGACAAAAGTGCCTAACCTAAGTTACAATTACACCTAACACTACACTATAATTAAATTAATTCCCTAAATTAACTACAATTAATTACAATTAAATAAAATTAACTAAAGTACAAAATCAAATCAGCCAATAGGATTGAGCTTGCATTCTATTGGCTGTTCAAATCAGCCAATAGAATGCGAGCTCAATCCTATTGGCTGATTTGGATGCAGTAATTTAAAGGAACATTCATTCGTCGGGTAGTCGTCGGCCAGGATGGATGCTCCACGTCGGATGTCTTCAAGATGGAGCTGCTCCTCGCCGGATGGATGAAGATAGAAGATGCCGTCTGGATGAAGACTTCTGCCTGTCTGGAGGACCTCTTATGCCCGGATTGGATGAAGACTTCTGCCCGTCTGGAGGACCACTTCTGCCCGGCTTCGTTGAGGACTTTGGCCCGGTTGGGTGAAGAAGTCTCAAGGTAGGGTGATCTTCAGGGGGTTAGTGTTAGTTTTTTTTTAAGGGGGGATTGGGTGGGTTTTAGAGTAGGGTTGGGTGTGTGGGTGGTGGGTTTTAAGGTTGGGGGGGTATTGTAATTTTTTTTACAGGTAAAAGAACTGATTACTTTGGCGCAATGCCCTGCAAAAAGCCCTTTTAAGGTCTATTTGTAATTTAGTGTAGGGTAGGGATTTTTATTATTTTGGGGGCTTTTTTATTTTATTAGTGGGATTAGATTAGGTGTAATTAGTTTAAAATTCTTGTAATTATTTTATTTTCTGTAATTTAGTGTTTGTTTTTTTTGTACTTTAGTTAATTTTATTTAATTGTATTTAATGTAGATAATTAATTTAATGATAGTGTAGTGTTAGATGTAATTGTAACTTAGGTTAGGTTTTATTTTACAGGTAAATTTGTCTTTACTTTAACTAGGTAGTAGTTAATAACTATTTAATAATTACTATTGTACCTAGTTCAAATAAATACAAAGTTGCCTGTAAAATAAAAAATAAATCCTAAAATAGCTACAATGTAACTATTAGTTATATTGTAGCTATCTTAGGGTTTGTTTTATAGGTAAGTATTTAGTTTTAAATAGGAATATTTTTTTTAATTTTAGGAATATTTATTTAGATTTATTTAAATAATATTTAAGTTAAGGGGTGTTAGGGTTATACTTAGGTTTAGGGGTTAATAAACTTAATATAGTGGCGGCGGTGTAGGGAGGTGCAGATTAGGGGTTAATATATAAAATGTAGGTGGCGGTGGGCTCCGGTAGCGGCAGTTTAGGGGTTAAACACATTATTTAGTTGCGGCGAGGTCCGTGAGCAGGGGTTTTGGGGTTAATAAGTTTATTAGAGTGGCGGTGGGCTCTGGGAGTGGCAGTTTAGGGGTTAATAAATTTAATGAGTTTAGGGGTTAATAAATTTAATGTAGGTGACGGCGGTGTAGGGGGGGCAGATTAGGGGTTTTTAGACTCGGGGTACATGTTAAGGTGTTAGGTGTAGACATTTACCATAGGAATCAATGGGATATCGGGCAGCAGCGAACATAAGCTTTCGCTGCTTTCAGACTCCCATTGATTCCTATGGCATCCGTGGTCTCCAGGGCGACGGATTGAAAACCAGGTATGCTGGGCCGGAAAAGTGCCGAGCATACCTGCTAGTTCTTTGATAACTAGCAAAAGTAGTCAGATTGTGCCGAACTTGCGTTCGGAACATCTGTAGTGTGAGGTAAGCATCGATCTGTGTCGGACTGAGTCCGGCGGATTGTATGTTACGTCACTAAATTCTACTGTTGCCGGTCTGTAGCCTTTGATAACTAAGGCGAATTAGGCTTGCCACAAATACGCTGCGGAATTCCAGCGTATTTGCGGTTGACAACTTGATAAGTAGGGGCCGAAGTCTGAATCAGAGATTATAAAAACATAAATTTTGGGGGGTTTAATCAGAATGTGATTTCTGTATCTGAAAAATATGAGTATTATTATTATCAGTTATTTGTAGAGTGACAACAGATTCTGCAGCTCTAGAATCATGGGTCTAATATGCAAGGTAACAATTGTGAGAGATTAAGGGCCCATGCATGTGGATAGATAGGCTGTTAAGGTTTAATTAGATGGAGAGCACATTGTGTGTGTGTGGGGGGGGTAGTAGACACCATAATGTTTATACAAACACAAGAAGTGTTTCATGTCCTTTAACTACACGAGTGTGCAGTACTTTTGCAAGTGTCGGTATACAATATATTAAAGGGACAGTCTAGTCAAAATACACTTTCATGATTCAGATAGGGCATGCAATTTTAAACAACTTTCCATTGTACTTTTATCATCAATTTTGCTTTGTTCTCTTGCTATTCTTAGTTGAAAGCTATACCTAGGAGGCTCATATGCTAATTTCTTAGCCCTTGAAGGCCATCTCTTAACTGAATGACATTTTTTCACAACTAGAGGATGTTAGTTCATGTGCACCATATAGATAACATTGTGGTCATGCCCGTGGAGTTACCTAAGAGTCAGTACTGATTTGCTAAAATGCAAGTCTGTTAAAAGAACTGAGATAAGGGGGCAATCTGCAGAGGCTTAAATACAAGGTTATCACTGAGGTAAAAAGTATATTAATATAATAGTGTTGGTTATGAAAAACTGGGGAATGAATAATAAAGGGATTATCACTAGTTTGGAAAGTGCATTGCACAGTGGGTGCATTACTTGGACAGTGTGCATTGTCACAATAGCATATGTTCACATTTTTGAAGTGAACATTGTATAAGAGAGGCACTAAGATAAGAATTATACAAGGATTGGACAAGGGGTAATTTTGTGTTTTAAATATCTCTTTGTTTCCTTATGCAAGTGCTACTGTAATTCTGTGTTTTATGTGTTTAATTGGTTCCCATTCTTGTAAAAATGCTCAATATATTCATATTCATTTTCACTACCTCTTGTCTCTATAACAAACTACTTTACTCAAATACTCCTTCCCTCTCACCACCTGCACTGTTCTCTTAAACACACCTTACTTTTGTATTCATGAACTTTACCTATTCCTAAACACCCTCTCTTCCCCCTGCACCTCATCCCTAAAACAGTCTCCTTACTGCAAGTCTGCATCTCATGTCACTCTCCCTCTTGCTCATAATAGCTGCTGGTGACATCTCCCCTAATCCTTGTCCCCAACAACTTCCTAGCCGTGCACACCCATGTGTACCTTTCCATAGACTCAGAAAACAAAACTCTGGTAACCTTACTCGCATTCCTCTTCACTTGTGCACTCTGGAACTCTCGCTTTGTTTGCAACAAGCTCACTTCTTTAGAGATGACTGTCATGAACTAATGTTTTGAGTATTTTGGAAAAAGCTTTTAAGTTGTGAGAAAAACAGTGAGATCTTTAGCATGTTCAGCCCATTTTATGAAAATAAAAACAGTTACCCCTTGTATTTTGTACTGAAAAGTAAAAATTTCTATGTCTTTTTTTCACATCTAGTGTACTTAAATTACAAATTATGCGGCGTCTAGTTAATACGATTTATCCCTGTGCAATTTACATTTATTTTTATTTTTTATTAAATACGATTTTTGTGAACAATTTTGTTACGATTTTGATGCACCTTAACAATATATGGCCAATGCCGAGTGGTGAGTTAATAGTAACATGCAAGCAATAAGGGGTTTATTGTGGCTGTTTGCACACAGTTTTTTGCTTGTATTACAGGTTGTAAGTAAACACGATTACTTGAGCGCAATCAAAGTTAACACACGTCGGGTTAGCGTGACCTCAGAGCTATGGTTAACTGTTTCGCAACACATAAGTCTCACAAAACACATTAAAAATACATTGAAAAGTACAGTTATAATCATAAAAACACTATCTAATAATTATTTAAAAAAACACTGCACAAAAAAGTTATAGGGGCTCAAAGATATGAGGTCTCAGATGTTAGAATTTTTTTGCAAACAATGAGCTTTAACATAGAGATTCATACATATACATCTCTAAAGGTGTGTGTATATCTATATAATATGTATGTGTATATCTATATAATATGTATGTGTATATCTATATAATATGTATGTGTATATCTATATAATATGTATGTGTATATCTATATAATATGTATGTGTATATATATATATATAATATGTATGTGTATATCTATATAATATGTGTGTATATCTATATAATATGTATGTGTATATCTATATAATATGTATGTGTATATCTATATAATATGTATGTGTATATCTATATAATATGTATGTGTATATCTATATAATATGTATGTGTATATCTATATAATATGTATGTGTATATCTATATAATATGTATGTGTATATCTATATAATATGTATGTGTATATCTATATAATATGTATGTGTATATCTATATAATATGTATGTGTATATCTATATAATATGTATGTGTATATCTATATAATATGTATGTGTATATCTATATAATATGTATGTGTATATCTATATAATATGTGTGTGTATATCTATATAATATGTGTGTGTATATCTATATAATATGTATGTGTATATCTATATCATATGTATGTGTATATCTATATCATATGTATGTGTATATCTATATCATATGTATGTGTATATCTATATCATATGTATGTGTATATCTATATCATATGTATGTGTATATCTATATCATATGTATGTGTATATCTATATCATATGTATGTGTATATCTATATAATATGTATGTGTATATCTATATAATATGTATGTGTATATATATATCTATATAATATGTATGTGTATATCTATATAATATGTATGTGTATATCTATATAATATGTATGTGTATATATATATATATATATATATAATATGTATGTGTGTATATATATATCTATATAATATGTATGTGTATATCTATATAATATGTATGTGTATATCTATATAATATGTATGCGTATATCTATATAATATGTATGTGTATATCTATATAATATGTATGCGTATATCTATATAATATGTATGCGTATATCTATATAATATGTATGCGTATATCTATATAATATGTATGCGTATATCTATATAATATGTATGCGTATATCTATATAATATGTATGCGTATATCTATATAATATGTATGCGTATATCTATATCATATGTATGCGTATATCTATATCATATGTATGCGTATATCTATATCATATGTATGCGTATATCTATATCATATGTATGCGTATATCTATATCATATGTATGCGTATATCTATATCATATGTATGCGTATATCTATATCATATGTATGCGTATATCTATATCATATGTATGCGTATATCTATATCATATGTATGCGTATATCTATATCATATGTATGCGTATATCTATATCATATGTATGCGTATATCTATATCATATGTATGTGTATATCTCTATCATATGTATGTGTATATCTATATCATATGTATGTGTATATCTATATCATATGTATGTGTATATCTATATCATATGTATGTGTATATCTATATAATATGTATGTGCATATCTATATAATATGTATGTGTATATCTATATAATATGTATGCGTATATCTATATAATATGTATGTGTATATCTATATAATATGTATGTGTATATATATATAATATGTATGTGTATATATATATATAATATGTATGTGTATATCTATATAATATGTATGTATATATATAATATGTATGTGTATATCTATATAATATGTATGTGTATATCTATATAATATGTATGCGTATATCTATATAATATGTATGCGTATATCTATATAATATGTAGGCGTATATCTATATAATATGTATGCGTATATCTATATAATATGTATGCGTATATCTATATAATATGTATGCGTATATCTATATAATATGTATGCGTATATCTATATAATATGTATGCGTATATCTATATAATATGTATACGTATATCTATATAATATGTATGCGTATATCTATATAATATGTATGCGTATATCTATATAATATGTATGCGTATATCTATATAATATGTATGCGTATATCTATATAATATGTATGCGTATATCTATATAATATGTATGCGTATATCTATATAATATGTATGCGTATATCTATATAATATGTATGCGTTTATCTATATAATATGCATGCGTATATCTATATAATATGCATGCGTATATCTATATAATATGTATGCGTATATCTATATAATATGTATGCGTATATCTATTTAATATGTATGCGTATATCTATATAATATGCATGCGTATATCTATATAATATGTATGCGTATATCTATATAATATGTATGCGTATATCTATATAATATGTATGCGTATATCTATATAATATGTATGTGTATATCTATATAATATGTATGCGTATATCTATATAATATGTATGTGTATATCTATATAATATGTGTGCGTATATCTATATAATATGTGTGCGTATATCTATATAATATGTGTGCGTATATCCATATCATATGTGTGCGTATATCCATATCATATGTGTGCGTATATCTATATCATATGTGTGCGTATATCTATATCATATGTGTGCGTATATCTATATCATATGTGTGCGTATATCTATATCATATGTGTGCGTATATCTATATCATATGTGTGCGTATATCTATATCATATGTATGTGTATATCTATATCATATGTATGTGTATATCTATATCATATGTATGTGTATATCTATATCATATGTATGTGTATATCTATATCATATGTATGTGTATATCTATATCATATGTATGTGTATATCTATATCATATGTATGTGTATATCTATATAATATGTATGTGTATATCTATATAATATGTATGTGTATATCTATATAATATGTATGTGTATATCTATATAATATGTATGTGTATATATATATATATAATATGTATGTGTATATCTATATAATATGTGTGTGTATATCTATATAATATGTATGTGTATATCTATATAATATGTATGTGTATATATATATAATATGTATGTGTATATCTATATAATATGTATGTATATATATATATATCTATATAATACGTATGTGTATATCTATATAATACGTATGTGTATATCTATATAATACGTATGTGTATATCTATATAATATGTATGTGTATATCTATATAATATGTATGTGTATATATATAATATGTATGTGTATATCTATATAATATGTGTGTGTATATCTATATAATATGTATGTGTATATCTATATAATATGTATGTGTATATCTATATAATATGTATGTGTATATCTATATAATATGTATGTGTATATCTATATAATATGTATGTGTATATCTATATAATATGTATGTGTATATTTATATAATATGTATGTGTATATCTATATAATATGTATGTGTATATCTATATAATATGTATGTGTATATCTATATAATATGTATGTGTATATCTATATAATATGTATGTGTATATCTATATAATATGTATGTGTATATCTATATAATATGTATGTGTATATTTATATAATATGTATGTGTATATTTATATAATATGTATGTGTATATCTATATAATATGTATGTGTATATCTATATAATATGTATGTGTATATCTATATAATATGTATGTGTATATCTATATAATATGTATGTGTATATTTATATAATATGTATGTGTATATCTATATAATATGTATGTGTATATCTATATAATATGTATGTGTATATCTATATAATATGTATGTGTATATCTATATAATATGTATGTGTATATTTATATAATATGTATGTGTATATTTATATAATATGTATGTGTATATCTATATAATATGTATGTGTATATCTATATAATATGTATGTGTATATCTATATAATATGTATGTGTATATCTATATAATATGTATGTGTATATCTATATAATATGTATGTGTATATCTATATAATATGTATGTGTATATTTATATAATATGTATGTGTATATTTATATAATATGTATGTGTATATCTATATAATATGTATGTGTATATCTATATAATATGTATGTGTATATCTATATAATATGTATGTGTATATCTATATAATATGTATGTGTATATTTATATAATATGTATGTGTATATCTATATAATATGTATGTGTATATCTATATAATATGTATGTGTATATCTATATAATATGTATGTGTATATCTATATAATATGTATGTGTATATCTATATAATATGTATGTGTATATCTATATAATATGTGTGTGTATATTTATATAATATGTATGTGTATATTTATATAATATGTATGTGTATATTTATATAATATGTATGTGTATATCTATATAATATGTATGTGTATATCTATATAATATGTATGTGTATATCTATATAATATGTATGTGTATATTTATATAATATGTATGTGTATATCTATATAATATGTATGTGTATATCTATATAATATGTATGTGTATATCTATATAATATGTATGTGTATATCTATATAATATGTATGTGTATATCTATATAATATGTATGTGTATATCTATATAATATGTATGTGTATATCTATATAATATGTATGTGTATATCTATATAATATGTATGTGTATATATAATATGTATGTGTATATCTATATAATATGTATGTGTATATCTATATAATATGTATGTGTATATCTATATAATATGTATGTGTATATCTATATAATATGTATGTGTATATCTATATAATATGTATGTGTATATCTATATAATATGTATGTGTATATTTATATAATATGTATGTGTATATATATAATATGTATGTGTATATCTATATAATATGTATGTGTATATCTATATAATATGTATGTGTATATCTATATAATATGTATGTGTATATCTATATAATATGTATGTGTATATCTATATAATATGTATGTGTATATCTATATAATATGTATGTGTATATCTATATAATATGTATGTGTATATCTATATAATATGTATGTGTATATATATATAATATGTATGTGTATATCTATATAATATGTATGTGTATATCTATATAATATGTATGTGTATATCTATATAATATGTATGTGTATATCTATATAATATGTATGTGTATATCTATATAATATGTATGTGTATATCTATATAATATGTATGTGTATATCTATATAATATGTATGTGTATATCTATATAATATGTATGTGTATATCTATATAATATGTATGTGTATATTTATATAATATGTATGTGTAACAAAATGGCTTCTTCAGGCAAAAGTCATTATTTAGTGTGACCTCCTTTGTCTTTTGGGGAGACTGTCCTGAAGTTTTCTGAATTAATATTCTGGTATATTATACCAGGCTTCTTTCATCACTTCCCAGAGTTCTTCATTAGATTTAGGTTGTCTGTCCAGGTGATCTCATACTGCCTATAATATTTAGATCTGTGGGGGCCAATCCACGACTGTCAGTGTTTTATCAGCTGTTTTTCTCTCCATAATATGAATTCACTGCATTAGTAGTGTGCTTGGGATAATTATCATGCAGACAAATAAAACCATTCCCAATCAGGCGCTTACCAGAAGGAATGGCACGATGATTTAAAACCTGTCTGTAATTTTCAGCATTCATGATCCAATCAATTCGGACAACATCACCAACATCACTGGCAGAAATGCAACCCCAAACTAGGACAGACCCTTCACTGAAGGCCACAAGCTTTCATTCTTCCATCTATCTCCAACTCTTCTTCTCACATTGAGTACTAATAAGGAACGTTAAATAGTTTGTTGTGTAGGTATATATCTCTCTGAAAGGATCTTGTTTGGATAAGTATCACTATGTAAATTCTTTGGGTCACCTTGCAGAGTTGTGCTTAAGCATGAATAATTAATTCCAAACAAAAAAGGACAAGACTCACTGTGTATGAGTGTGCCCTGCAAGTATGCTTCTGTGCACTATTAATTATGTTTACACATGCTGGTATAGTATAGAAAATAAAATAAAAAACAACTTTTATTGATTGAAATTAAAAGACAGCAGTTTTTATTTGCGTTATTGCTGATCACTTTTTACATTAAAAACACATCTCCTTCTTGTAATATTGTTATTGTGGAACCTGTAATATTAACTTTTGTATATCTATAGGATCTATTACGATATCTTTAGACTAAGATTGTTTTAGCCTTATGATCGGCTTATTTCTATGTTTAATTTAGGGTGCTACCATCATATCTTCAGAGAGGTAATACTCCTTTAAATTACAGACAAACAATCATGTCTTGTAGATTCCTTAATGGGCTGTACTACGCTCTATTAGACTGGTGTCTGATTTATACTTTTTGTGAAGTTAGCTGGATACTTCTGTTAAATCTTAGCTTCAAAGATACTGTGTTGCACTAAAATGCTAAAGGTATACGCAATAAGGTCTGTGGTATTAGGTTGCTGTACTATATGCTGGTATGCTTACTCCTACCACTTGTAGGCTTTCACTACGTTTAAGCAGTTATCATATAGTTACTCTATTACTTCTGTGGTGCATTATCACACAGTTAGTGTAGTATTTCTATATTACATATCATATCTCTTATTTACATAAATGTTTATTCAGTGATTCTATTATGTCTGGAAGAGATACCATACCGTTGTATTGCACGTTCTTTACTAAGGTACTGCTTTGTTTGTGATAAGTACAACAGTTTGTTAGCCCTATTCGAGGAGTGAGTTAATTATCACTGAGCTCTGTTGGCTAGTACAGACTTCCAATCACCGAATTGCTGTAAATTTAGTCAGATTTAGTGCAGAAAAAATGTTAGCCTAATAATTAATTTTGTATTAACCTCCACATTATTCTTGTTATATCGATATTCAAGCATTGCTGCTTAGAGATTACTGTTACTCAAAATCAACCAGTTACCAAATAGTAAGTTAAGTTAAAGGTTCAACATCTATGTATTAAGCTACATGAAGGAGAGCACTTTAAAAACTAAGGAGCCCCTGACGCGGCGTTTCTCTTACGCTTCCTCAGAGGGGATACGCGGGCCGGCAAAATATGCCTTATTATTGGGTTGTTCGTTCACACCTCCTTGCTTGTGATTGGACTTACAGATTGCGTATCATTGGTTTATTGAAATGTCAATATATGACGTGTGCTGCGTTGTTTGACAGGTTGGTGTTCTGTTTGCATAATATAATGTTATATGATCTAAAAATTAATTGTATTGGAACAAGTACCGCTACAAGTACTTATGATCTCGCTAGTGTAACTGTTTATGTTCGACATTATGTCACCAGGGGGAAGATCATATACGTTTACATTTGACAATATGTCGACTGACACCTATTAATAATTGCCTTATAGTTCATACACTTAGTTTAACATACACACAGCATACACACACACAACATACACACACACAACATACAAACACACAACATACAAATACACAACATACAAACACACAACATACACACACACAACATACACACACACAACATACACACACACAACATACACACACACAACATACAAACACACAACATACACACACACAACATACACACACACAACATACACACACACAGCATACACACACACAACATACACACACACAACATACACACACATAACATACAAATACACAACATACACACACACAACATACACACACACAACATACACACACACAGCATACACACACACAACATACACACACACAACATACAAACACACAACATACAAACACACAACATACACACACACAACATACACACACACAACATACACACACAACATACACACACACAACATACAAACACACAACATACACACACACAACATACACACACACAACATACACACACAACATACACACACACAACATACACACACACAACATACACACACACAACATACACACACACAACATACACACACACAACATACAAACACACAACATACAAACACACAACATACACACACACAACATACACACACAACATACACACACACAACATACACACACAACATACAAACACACAACATACAAACACACAACATACACACACACAACATACAAACACACAACATACAAACACACAACATACAAACACACAACATACAAACACACAACATACACACACACAACATACAAACACACAACATACAAACACACAACATACAAACACACAACATACAAACACACAACATACACACACACAACATACACACACACAACATACACACACAACATACACACACACACAACATACACACACACAACATACAAACACACAACATACAAACACACAACATACACACACAACATACAAACACACAACATACACACACACAACATACAAACACACAACATACACACACACAACATACACACACATAACATACACACACACAACATACACACACACAACATACACACACACAACATACACACACACACAACATACACACACACAACATACACACACACAACATACAAACACACAACATACACACACAACATACAAACACACAACATACACACACAACATACAAACACACAACATACAAACACACAACATACAAACACACAACATACACACACACAACATACACACACACAACATACACACACACAACATACAAACACACAACATACAAACACACAACATACAAACACACAACATACACACACACAACATACAAACACACAACATACACACACACAACATACAAACACACAACATACACACACACAACATACACACACATAACATACACACACACAACATACACACACACAACATACACACACAACATACACACACACAACATACACACACACAACATACACACACACAACATACACACACACAACATACACACACACAACATACACACACACAACATACACACACACAACATACACACACACAACATACACACACAACATACAAACACACAACATACAAACACACAACATACACACACACAACATACACACACACAACATACACACACACAACATACAAACACACAACATACAAACACACAACATACAAACACACAACATACACACACACAACATACAAACACACAACATACACACACACAACATACAAACACACAACATACACACACACACAACATACACACACACAACATACACACACACAACATACAAACACACAACATACAACACACAACATACAAACACACAACATACAAACACACAACATACAAACACACAACATACACACACACAACATACAAACACACAACATACACACACACAACATACAAACACACAACATACACACACACAACATACAAACACACAACATACACACACACAACATACACACACACAACATACAAACACACAACATACACACACACAACATACAAACACACAACATACACACACACAACATACAAACACACAACATACACACACACAACATACAAACACACAACATACACACACACAACATACAAACACACAACATACACACACACAACATACAAACACACAACATACACACACACAACATACAAACACACAACATACACACACAACATACACACACACAACATACACACACAACATACAAACACACAACATACACACACACAACATACACACACACAACATACACACACACAACATACACACACACAACATACAAATACACAACATACACACACACAACATACAAACACACAACATACAAACACACAACATACACACACACAACATACAAACACACAACATACACACACACAACATACAAACACACAACATACACACACACAACATACAAACACACAACATACACACACAACATACACACACACAACATACACACACAACATACAAACACACAACATACACACACACAACATACACACACACAACATACAAACACACAACATACAAACACACAACATACACACACACAACATACAAATACACAACATACAAACACACAACATACACACACACAACATACAAACACACAACATACACACACAACATACACACACACAACATACACACACACAACATACACACACACAACATACACACACACAACACATACACACACACACACACAACATACACACACAACATACACACACACAACATACACACACACAACATACACACACACAACATACACACACACAACATACAAACACACAACATACACACACACAACATACACACACACAACATACACACACACAACATACACACACACAACATACACACACACAACATACACACACACAACATACACACACACAACATACACACACACAACATACACACACACAACATACAAACACACAACATACACACACACAACATACACACACACAACATACACACACACAACATACACACACACAACATACACTCACACAACATACACACACACAACATACACACACACAACATACACACACACAACATACACACACACAACATACACACACACAACATACACACACACAACATACACACACACAACATACACACACACAACATACACACACACAACATACAAACACACAACATACACACACACAACATACAAACACACAACATACACACACACAACATACACACACACAACATACACACACACAAACATACACACACACAACATACACACACACAACATACACACACACAACATACAACACACAACATACACACACACAACATACAAACACACAACATACAAATACACAACATACACACACACAACATACACACACACAACATACACACACACATACATACATACACACACATACACACACATAACATACACACACAACATACACACACACAACATACACACACACAACATACACACAACATACACACACACAACATACACACACACAACATACACACACACAACATACACACACACCAACATACACACACACAACATACACACACACAACATACACACACACAACATACACACACACAACATACACACACACAACATACACACACACAACATACAAACACACAACATACACACACATAACATACACACACAACATACACACACACAACATACACACACACAACATACAAACACACAACATACACACACACAACATACACACACACAACATACACACACACAACATACACACACACAACATACACACACAACATACAAACACACAACATACACACACACAACATACACACACACAACATACACACACACAACATACACACACACAACATACACACACACAACAGACACACACACAACATACAAACACACACAACATACAAACACACAACATACAAACACATAACATACACACACACAACATACAAACACACAACATACACACACACAACATACACACACAACATACACACACACAACATACACACACACAACATACACACAACATACACACACACAACATACACACACACAACATACACACACACAACATACAAACACACAACATACACACACACAACATACACACACACAACATACAAACACACAACATACACACACACAACATACACACACACAACATACACACACACAACATACAAACACACAACATACACACACACAACATACACACACACAACATACACACACACAACATACAAACACACAACATACACACACACAACATACACACACACAACATACACACACACAACATACACACACACAACATACACACACACAACATACACACACACAACATACACACACACAACATACACACACAACATACAAACACACAACATACAAACACACAACATACACACACACAACATACACACACACACAACATACACACACACAACATACACACACAACATACACACACACAACATACACACACACAACATACAAACACACACAACATACAAACACACAACATACAAACACATAACATACACACACACTACATACAAACACACAACATACACACACACAACATACACACACACAACATACACACACACAACATACACACACACAACATACACACACACAACATACACACACACAACATACACACACACAACATACACACACACAACATACACACACACAACATACACACACACAACATACACACACACAACATACACACACACAACATACACACACACAACATACACACACACACAACATACACACACACAACATACACACACACAACATACACACACACAACATACACACACACAACATACACACACACAACATACAAACACACAACATACACACACAACATACAAACACACAACATACAAACACACAACATACACACACACAACATACACACACACAACATACACACACACAACATACACACACACAACATACACACACACAACATACAAACACACAACATACACACACAACATACAAACACACAACATACAAACACACAACATACACACACACAACATACACACACACAACATACACACACATAACATACACACACACAACATACACACACATAACATACACACACACAACATACACACACACAACATACACACACACAACATACACACACACAACATACACACACACAACATACACACACACAACATACACACACACAACATACACACACACAACATACACACACACAACATACACACACACAACATACACACACACAACATACACACACACAACATACACACACACAACATACACACACACACAACATACACACACACAACATACACACACACAACATACACACACACAACATACACACACACAACATACACACACACAACATACACACACACAACATACACACACACACAACATACACACACACACAACATACACACACACACAACATACACACACACAACATACACACACACACAACATACACACACACAACATACACACACACAACATACACACACACAACATACACACACACAACATACACACACATAACATACACACACACAACATACACACACACAACATACACACACACAACATACACACACACAACATACACACACACAACATACACACACAACATACAAACACACAACATACACACACACAACATACAAACACACAACATACACACACACAACATACAAACACACAACATACACACACACAACATACAAACACACAACATACACACACAACATACACACACACAACATACACACACAACATACAAACACACAACATACACACACACAACATACACACACACAACATACAAACACACAACATACAAACACACAACATACACACACACAACATACAAATACACAACATACAAACACACAACATACACACACACAACATACAAACACACAACATACACACACAACATACACACACACAACATACACACACACAACATACACACACACAACATACACACACACAACATACACACACACACACACAACATACACACACAACATACACACACACAACATACACACACACAACATACACACACACAACATACACACACACAACATACAAACACACAACATACACACACACAACATACACACACACAACATACACACACACAACATACACACACACAACATACACACACACAACATACACACACACAACATACACACACACAACATACACACACACAACATACACACACACAACATACAAACACACAACATACACACACACAACATACACACACACAACATACACACACACAACATACACACACACAACATACACACACACAACATACACACACACAACATACACACACACAACATACACACACACAACATACACACACACAACATACACACACACAACATACACACACACAACAAACACACACACAACATACACACACACAACATACACACACACAACATACACACACACAACATACACACACACAACATACAAACACACAACATACACACACACAACATACAAACACACAACATACACACACACAACATACACACACACAACATACACACACACAACATACACACACACAACATACACACACACAACATACACACACACAACATACAAACACACAACATACACACACACAACATACAAACACACAACATACAAATACACAACATACACACACACAACATACACACACACAACATACACACACACAACATACAAACACACAACATACACACACATAACATACACACACAACATACACACACACAACATACACACACACAACATACACACAACATACACACACACAACATACACACACACAACATACACACACACAACATACACACACACAACATACACACACACAACATACACACACACAACATACACACACACAACATACACACACACAACATACACACACACAACATACACACACACAACATACAAACACACAACATACACACACATAACATACACACACAACATACACACACACAACATACACACACACAACATACAAACACACAACATACACACACACAACATACACACACACAACATACACACACACAACATACACACACACAACATACACACACAACATACAAACACACAACATACACACACACAACATACACACACACAACATACACACACACAACATACACACACACAACATACACACACACAACATACACACACACAACATACAAACACACACAACATACAAACACACAACATACAAACACATAACATACACACACACAACATACAAACACACAACATACACACACACAACATACACACACACAACATACACACACACAACATACACACACACAACATACAAACACACAACATACACACACATAACATACACACACAACATACACACACACAACATACACACACACAACATACAAACACACAACATACACACACACAACATACACACACACAACATACACACACACAACATACACACAACATACACACACACAACATACACACACACAACATACACACACACAACATACAAACACACAACATACACACACACAACATACACACACACAACATACAAACACACAACATACACACACACAACATACACACACACAACATACACACACACAACATACACACACACAACATACACACACACAACATACAAACACACAACATACACACACACAACATACACACACACAACATACACACACACAACATACAAACACACAACATACACACACACAACATACACACACACAACATACACACACACAACATACACACACACAACATACACACACACAACATACACACACACAACATACACACACACAACATACACACACAACATACAAACACACAACATACAAACACACAACATACACACACACAACATACACACACACAACATACACACACACAACATACACACACACAACATACACACACACAACATACACACACACAACATACAAACACACACAACATACAAACACACAACATACAAACACATAACATACACACACACAACATACAAACACACAACATACACACACACAACATACACACACACAACATACACACACACAACATACACACACACAACATACACACACACAACATACACACACACAACATACACACACACAACATACACACACACAACATACACACACACAACATACACACACACAACATACACACACACAACATACACACACACAACATACACACACACAACATACAAACACACAACATACACACACAACATACAAACACACAACATACAAACACACAACATACACACACACAACATACACACACACAACATACACACACACAACATACACACACACAACATACACACACACAACATACAAACACACAACATACACACACAACATACAAACACACAACATACAAACACACAACATACACACACACAACATACACACACACAACATACACACACATAACATACACACACACAACATACACACACATAACATACACACACACAACATACACACACACAACATACACACACACAACATACACACACACAACATACACACACACAACATACACACACACAACATACACACACACAACATACACACACACAACATACACACACACAAC
Source organism: Bombina bombina (assembly GCF_027579735.1). Taxonomy (NCBI): domain Eukaryota; kingdom Metazoa; phylum Chordata; class Amphibia; order Anura; family Bombinatoridae; genus Bombina; species Bombina bombina. Next base: position 20,037,263 of record NC_069510.1, on the reverse strand, counting down.
ATACACACACACAACATACACACACACAACATACACACACACAACATACACACACACAACATACACACACACAACATACACACACACAACATACACACACACAACATACACACACACAACATACACACACACAACATACACACACACAACATACACACACACAACATACACACACACACAACATACACACACACACAACATACACACACACAACATACACACACACACAACATACACACACACAACATACACACACACAACATACACACACACAACATACACACACACACAACATACACACACACAACATACACACACACAACATACACACACACAACATACACACACACAACATACACACACACAACATACACACACACACAACATACACACACACAACATACACACACACAACATACACACACACAACATACACACACACAACATACACACACACAACATACACACACACAACATACACACACATAACATACACACACACAACATACACACACATAACATACACACACACAACATACACACACACAACATACACACACACAACATACACACACACAACATACACACACACAACATACACACACACAACATACACACACACAACATACACACACACAACATACACACACACAACATACACACACACAACATACACACACACAACATACACACACAACATACAAATACACAACATACACACACACAACATACACACACACAACATACACACACACAACATACACACACACAACATACACACACACAACATACACACACACAACATACACACACACAACATACACACACACAACATGCACACACACAACATACACACACACAACATACACACACACAACATGCACACACACAACATACACACACACAACATACACACACACAACATACACACACACAACATACACACACACAACATACACACACACAACATACACACACACAACATACACACACACAACATGCACACACACAACATACACACACACAACATACACACACACAACATACACACACACAACATGCACACACTTATTAAAGAACAAAAAAAATCTAAGTATTTTGGTTGACTCCTACACTCCTAGAATACATTTGTTAAGCCCTGACTTACCTTTCCTGCAATGTGCTGTTACCCTGTACCGCACTGGTTTTCAGGAAGTGGAAAGAAATTAAAAAGAGAGGAATGTAGCAAATATTTACATTGAGATAGAACAGAACAGTGACACCTGCAGGCAGAAATTAAAAGTGCAGGCAATTTTTTTGTTTAACTGCCACTGCCGTTCTTTCTGCAGAGACCCCTCAGTTTCTGCGATCACACAGTGTTCTGCCTTAGGAGATGCGATCACTAGAAATGCTGGTGCAATGAGAAATGCGTATGCGGTTGGCATTTATCGATGTGCAACGGACATGATCTGCTACAGTGGATTATGTCCATTTGCACAATGATATTGTCACTCCATAATACTCTCTTTCCACTGATCTTCATTCCAATCTTTGTGAGCTTTAGAATATCTTAGCCTTTTCACCATGTTCCCCTTCCGAAAAAGTGGTTTCTTGGCTGCTACCCTCCCACAAAGACCATTCCTGATCAAGTTTCTTTGGACTGTAGAAGGGTTAAATTGGCAGGTCCTTGTTGGACTTATTCCCCTCTCTCAAAGAAACAACTCTTTTTTTCTCCTTGACCTCTGCTGATTCTTCAAATTACTTTCTAACAGCTTGAATATCAAATCTTGGGTATCCAGCTTGTTTGCTGATTTCCCATTGAGAGTGGTCTTGCTGAAGCAAAAGTATGATTTTATGGGATGGATTTATCAATAGTCGAGCGGACATGATTCGCTGTAGCATATCATGTCAACTCAACCTCGCTAAATGCCGTCAGCAGGGGCTGTCAATTATCCCGATCGTATCGGGATGATTTCAAACCGCCACCTAAAAGGTGACGGACAAGTTAATGAGCAGCGGTCTTATGACTGCTGCTTCTTAACTTCCATTTCAAGCGAGCCCTATGTCTGCCAAATTCTGTGATCTTTGGCATTTTAAATTCTTCCAAAGATTTAAACTCATACCAGATGTGTATTTAATGCTCAAGCATGTCTTGCACAAACCTGGTTTAATAGACCTTTTCCACAGCAGTCATTTTGACATGAAATAGCAGGACAAATAAAGGTGTTAGCAATGACATTAATTAGGGTTCCATTCCATTTAGGTTTACGAGAGCCAGGTACCTGCTTTTGCTCAAGAATAAGGGGAGGTCTCAATAAATAGTTGCCACTTTAGCCTATAGAAGCTGCTTTTTTTCTGAAGTGTTTGTTTTTTAATACTGCATACAAATATCTTGTATTTTCTGGTTGTATTCTAATAAATACACTGAGAAATAATTATTTATGGTCATTATACCATTGCTAAAACAACAATTCTAATGGTTTTCACGATATGTATACATTTTTTAATTGACACTGTATATGAATCAGAAAGAAAAAAAAATAGAAATGTGTTTCATGCCCCTACTCCTCTCCTATTTAAGATTCAAAGATTACTTATTATGTTAGCTCCTTTTTATTGTATCCAGGGGGTACAATTAATAAAGACAAAACAGGCAGTGCATTCTGGGACAGGATTACAGTGCCCTGCTTCCTACAGAGATTACAATGTGTCTGTATCTTCTATTCTGTTTTTGTATTTATCCACCTGCCAGTGCCAGCTGTGTACAAAATATGGATACAAATAAACAAAGTAAAAAGAATTAATGATCTCTTCTGCTTTTTTATTTAGGTACCACTGCGTATTGTGCACTAGAAATATACAGCTCATTGCGACTGCTTGCAAGTTTGTTAATTCACAAGGGATTTCCTGCATTCTGCCGCACACCAACCTATATCACGGTATTGAATCTTGCTAATATAACAATGTTCCTGGTACTGTGTAAAAAAATGTATGAATATCAGGTTTTAGATAACCACTATAAAATGAAATGCAAATAATATTGAATATATCCGCACAGGCAGCTGTGCAATAACACCGCTGGTGTGTGTAATCATCTCTGGTATTCTTCACTATAATATACTGTTTTTCTTTGTATAACTTATCTGATAAGAATGTGAAGATTCCAGCATGGGCCTCCCATCTTACGTGCTCTGAAACCGTAACCATGGAAACCAAGAAAATTAGGCCACTGAAGTTTTTGCACATAGTAAAGGAAGTGTTATTAGCATGTGAGCTGGTGTGCTCTTTACTCTTTCCTCCCCAGAGCATCTGCTTGGAAGCTTGTGCAGTTGAATGTGTGAGATGTGAGTATATTTATTACTAATAAGTGTAGTCCTTAGAAATCCCCAAAAGTGAGTTCTTAAAGGGACATGAAACTCACATTTTTCTCAAATCATTCAGATAAAGCATCTTTCCAATGTACTTGTATTTGTATCTAATTTGCTTCATTCTCTGGTATCCTATGTTGAAACCTAGGTAGGTTCAAGAACAGGAATGGTACTGGGAGCTAGCTGATGATTGGTTGCTGCACATATGCCTGTTTTCATTGGCTCAACAGATATGCTCAGTAAGCTCCCAGTAGTGCAGTACTGTTCCTTCTCCAAAGGATACCAAGAGAATGAAGCAAATTTGATAACACTGTATAAGCAAATTGGAAAATTATTTAAAATTGGATGTTCTATCTAAATCATGAAAGAAAAAAATGTGTATTTCATGTCCCTTTAAAGGGACAGAATAGTCTAATAGAAATGTGCATCAGTGCATTTGATTTTTGAGTAAAAGCATGTTACCTAGACACCGATATCAGCAAAGATGTTTGTAATATGACTATTGCTGTTTTTTTAATGTCATATGTACATATGCTGTACCTGACCCATGCACCAGCATTCAAACACCCTTAGACTTCAGTGACACCATACATGCCATTGGTTGCTCTCTTAGTATGGCTAATGTACTGTGTAATGCATCCCATTGCTAAACAGATATAAAACACCTTGTAATTGTAATATTTTCTGAAGCCTTGGGGGAAAAAATGAAGATGAAAACCAAATCATAAAACTTTATTAATACACAAACACAATTTGCTTTTTCTGGAGGAACAAATATGGGTTTGGTACTGGGGTAGAAAATATCTGTCCCTGTAATTGTATTAGCAGCATTGGCATTCTTTTGCAGTATTTTATCTAATCACCTCTGTCCGGGCTAATCAGATATATGTATCAGATATAGTCCTGTGAAGTCTGCATTATGCACTTCCAATTCTCAGAATTGTAAAACCCACAATTTGCAGAGTTAAATTACAGAATAGGAGGCCTATTTATTAAGGGTCTTGCGAACCTGATCCGACAGTGCGGATCAGGTCCGCAAGACCTCGCTGAATGCGGAGAGCAATACGCTCTCCGTATTCAGCATTGCACCAGCTGCTCTTGTGAGCTGCTGGTGTAACGTCACCCCTTGCAGACTCGCGGCCAATCGGCCACCAGCAGGGAGGTGTCAGTCAACCCGATCATACTCGATTGGGTTGAATTGTGGTGATCTCTGTCCGCCTGTTTAGAGCAGCGGTCTTTAGTATGAAGACTCGCCAGAAACACGGGCCCATACGGAGCTTGATAAATGGGCCTGTAGGAGTGCAAAATAAAGTGTGTTCCAAAGCTTTTTTTTTTTTTTTTGTTCCCTGACCATTGTTAAGCATTTTTTTATTATAATCTCAAATTAAAGTCCCTTTAAGCAGATCTATGTTGGTGAGCTTGAAAATATAATGTACTTGTTCCAAGGGCAAACACAGCGCTGCCTGAAGTGTAATTTCTTTTTTTACCATAAAGTGAAATCTGTGTCAGACAGTTCCACATGATGAAAATCTCTGCCCTGCTTACTTAGGTTTCCAGAGCGTGAACAGTCTGGTAAACATCCCATTTTTCTGAAAGAAAGCCTGACAGCCCCGATTATACTGATCTCGCTCTTTTGATGTGTACAAACCTATGAGCTGGTGCCAGAGATCTGAGATCGGGTTATCTATCATAGCGGTGACTGCATGTTTAATTTGTCATCACTTCTGTAATGGTCTGTAGTCCCAGTCCTGTAGGCGAGGTTATATGTTTAACGATCGTGGTCAGTGCATTCAGTTGTTAGTCTTTGATTTGATAAAAAGTCTAATGCAACGTGAAAAATACAGAGCTGAGTTGTTAGTATTTAGTAATGATATGACGTGATATGCTGATCATGTAAATAAAGTGTTTCAACCTGCCTCAGTTTATCAAAACGTCTCATTAAAACTAAGCAAACCATAGCTTATTTTTTCAACATAAAGAACACAATGGAAAATAGTAATCAATGTAACAATGTAATCAGAACTTTCTTCTGGGTTAAAGGGACACTGAACCCATATTTTTTTCTTTTGTGATTCAGATAGAGAATGCAATTTTAAGCCACGTTCTAATTTACTCCTATTATCAAATTTTCTTCATTCTCTTGGCATGTTTATTTGAAAACCAAGAATGTAAGTTTAGATACCGGCCCATTTTTGGTGAACAACCTGGGTTGTCCTTGCTGATTGGACAGCACCAATAAACAAGTGCTGCCCATGGTTCTGAACCAACAATTTGCTGGCTCCTTGGCTTAGATGCCTTATTTTTTCAAATAAAGATAGCAAGAGAATGAATAAAAATTGATAGTAATAGTAAATTAGAAAGTTGCTTAAAATTGCATGCTCTATCTGAATCATGAAAGAAAAAAATTTGGGTTCAGAATCCCTTTAAATAAAGTATTCTAAAGGTTATATATATATATATATATATATGGAAAATCAAGGAGGGTCACCAGCGCTAAGGTCCCTGAACTACACTATTTCTAGTGTGTCTGAGTGTCAGGATAAAAATATGCAATAGTAATGCCAATATTTGTAATAATATAGAACACCAAATCAAGAGGCAAGACAAATAATTACTATGGCATGAATAGAATCTATGTAGGCAATCGTGCTGCTATCACATTGATACAGTGTACCCGTTACACTGTTAGAGATTATACAAACAACTAGAACAATCAATATAGATTAAGCGCACAGAAACCGTCTCTGATGTTGTAGAAAGTGGAATAGTTCAAAATTTGTGAAAAAATGGAAAACGTCACTTTATCCCGGAATCAAAGTGTGTGAGATAGCATACAGATAAGTGAATAGCTGCTTACCAAATTTCACCTCAATCGTATGAGGTAAGGTTATGGCTCAGTAGGTGTAAGGTGGCTCTCATTTCTCAGATGTGGATCTTGGTTCTGGATCCTGTCCCAATATAGTGGAAAGAAAGGCTCCTTGGGGATGGACGCAATCCAGACCGCTCTTGAAATTCTTGAACTATTTCTGTTATGCAGTGGTGATCTTTACTTCTTTAGTCCTCAATCATTAGGCAAACGATTTCAGCAGAGGTAAATAGGAAATAAAACCATATACATAGCGTGACTGTATTATAAAATAAATAATTTATTTCATAACAATAACACACTTGCACTTTAAAACCTCAATCTGTAATGAGGTAAGCTATAAAACATATAACACACAATTCCCAATGTACAACTGATCTGCAGTGTTAATCTAGAACAGACTACAGGATTCAATAGTAAACGTAGGGGAAACAAGCTTACTAAAATATAAATCACATATAAAAGATAGTAGAGGGAGACAATCGTCCCACTAGGGAGTTAAAAAACTGCCAGTATTGAAAATGTCTCTGAAAGCCCACTCAGTATATCCTAAATTGACACTGTATTAAAAAAAAATTGTAATTTACATGAAAAATCAGCATCTAAACATTACACGTGTATTTGTTTCAAGAAAGGAATAATGAATATGGTCGGGAGTCGTTGCATTCAGCCCTTTTCACAGCCGGATTTATTTGTGTGGATTTGCGCAGGTTTTTGTGCATTGCTTTACTAAACAAATTCAGCTCCAAAGAGAGCCGAACGCCACGACCTGCGACAATATTGGGCTTTTGTTTATACAAATGAATGCTAAATGCACGTCAACTGGACATGTTTTACCATGAAGAAAACGTAAAAGCTATTTAAATCAGAACAAATAAAGCAGTGTCAGTTGTGTTCATTGGTTTCTTTATACTTCCTACTTATGCTCATTGGCTGATAGATATGTTCTGCTATTTCTAATTGGCTGGTCAGGGGAAAAAATAGCAAGATATTTAAATGCTGCTCTTATGCTAGAACTTTTTAATTACAGTTTCTTTAATAGATAGTGGTTTATCTATTAAAAAGGATGAGCTTCGTGCACTCTCATATTATTTCACCAATCAGGTAAAGGAAGCTTACTATGAAATCTCATGAGAGTTAAGTCAAATCTCATGAGATCACAGTAAGAGTTCATGACCTCAGCACTGCTGATGCTGATTGGCTGCTGTTCATTTCTTCATTTTTTTTTTTTTTTTTTACCTGCAGCATGGAAGAAGTTGAGTATAACTTTATACACAGAACTCACTCTGCTGAGCTGAGGAAGTTGTGAGGTAAAATATCTTCCTTTTTTACATAGAGATGCTCAGGTGATATTTTCCTGTCAGCTTTTTACAGTTATACTGCATCAGTTTCAAGTGATTTAGCATATGAGTATTATGTCCCTTTAAATTAATTTAGTTTTTTAACTTAATTTCTGCAGTGTCCTTTACTTCCTGCCCCATCCCCTTAAAGGGACATTAAACACTTTGAGATGGTAATAGAAAATGATAAATCATATATATATTTACAAAGTCTGCAATATACTTTAATTATTTATTTTGTCCCTTTTTCCTGTAATTCCATTCTGAAATTGTGAGCATTTCAGTTCCTGTTAGAAGTGGAAGTGCTCTGCACACTCTAGTGACCTATTTATAACTGTCTCTAATTGGCCACAGCAGAAAAGGTAACCTAAGTTACAACATGGCAGCTCCCATTTTTTTATAGACACTAAAACTTTACACTTTTTTTTATTAATATTTAAAAAGGTAATGGGACTTTAAAAATACATCTACATGTTATTCTCAGACGAATCTTTTCTTTGAATGCATCATTATATATAGCATTTATTTAGTGTTTAGTGTCCCTTTAAGGAGGTGGAGGCCTCAACAGGAAGGAAAAGGTATTGCGTTTCTTTTGAAGCGTTGCTAGGAGACACCATAAAATAGCTCCAAACATATTATTGTCCATGACCTAAAACTTAAGGTTTGCAATGTCTGCTTCCTTGTTTAGCTGTGGGCTAGGGCTATGTGCTCGTTTTGTAAGAAAACGTTTATTTTTTTATTTTATTTTTTAACACAATGTTTCTTTTTATGTTTTCTTTAATCTAAAGTAATAATAATTGGTGTTACTAAAGAAGTACGGTTTTATATCCCTTAAAAGGGAAATTCAACACAACATTTTTCTTACATGATTCAGATAGAGCGTGGATTGTTAAACAACTTTCTAATTTACTTTACTATTATCACATTTTCTTCTATCTCTTGGTATCGTTTGTTGAAAATCAGAGGCGTACACATATCCGAGTACTATGGCAGCAGTTTTGCAAGAATGTTATCCATTTACAAGAGCACTATTTCCTGCCATTTAGTGATCCAGATGCCTACCTAGGTATCTCTTCAACAAACAATACCATGGGATTTAAGCAAATTTCATAAAAGAAGTAAACCTGTTTTATATTGCATGCTCTGTCTGAATCACAAAAGAACATTTTCAGTTTTATATCCCTTTAATGGAATTTCCATTTATGTCTATTATCAAAGTAACTTACTTCTTTTCATAGCCTTTGTTGAAAAGCATACCTAGGTAGTCTCAGGAGCAGCAATGCACTGCTTGGAGCTAGCTGCTGATTGGTGGCTTCACATATTTACCGCTTGTCAGGTGACATTACAGGTAGCATGTTAAAGGGACGTTAAACCCAACATTTTTCTTTCAGGATTCAGATAGAGAATACAATTAAAAAACAAAAAATACAATTTACTTCTAATATCTAATTTGTTTTATTCTTTAGGTATCCTTTGTTGAAGGAATAACAATGCACAGGAGTGAACCAATCACCTGAGGCATCTATGTGCAGCCACCAATCAGCGGCTACTGAGCCTATTAAGATATGCTTTTCAACAAAGGATATCAAGAGAATGAACCAAATTAGATAATAGAAGTAAATTGGAAAGTTGTTTAAAATTGCACGCTCTGTCTGAATCATGAAAGGATGAATGTGGGTTTTATATCTTTTTAAATGAATAACTTTGCAGCACTTGGAAGCAGTGTACAAAGTGAACATAGTCTATACATGGCATAATATCCTGTCTGTTCTTTTATCATTAAACACTACAGAACTAATTTCCAAACGGGCCTGAGAAGTACCAACAAATAACAATGCTCTGGTTTAATTTAAATGTTCCTTAAAGGGACATTAAACCCAAAAATGTTCTTTCATTATTTAGGTAGAGAATACAATTTTAAAAACGTTTCCAATTTACTTCTAATATCATATTTGCTTTGTTCTCATTTTATTATTTGTTGAAGGGACACCTAGGTAGGTATCATGCACATGCCTGAACACTATACAACAGGAAATAGTGCTGCCATATAGTGCTCTGGCTAATGTATAACATTGTTGCAAAACTGCTGCCATATAATGCTGTAGACACGTGCACACTCATGAGCTTACATCCCAGCTTTTCAACAAAGGATAACAAGAATAATGTAGAACATTTGATAACAGAAGTAAATTGGAAAGTTGTTTAAAATTGTATGCTCTATCTGAATTATACTAATAGGTTAGAGGAAATTCAAAGGATTTGTGGCATTGAAGCCAAGTGTTGAATTAGACACTATAGTATTGAAAATAAATTGAATAAAATTAACACTTTGTTGAACATATATACTCAGACGAACAAATTACCTAAATTGGATCAATTAAAGAAATGGGTAATGACCTTCCATTTCTATATAATCATATGAAATATGATCCAACTATAGTTTAAAAGCGAAATCTAAAATAAGGGGCTGTGTGACCTGGCTGTGATCCCACAGTACTGTAAGAAGGGAGTGAGAATAATAAGAGAGAGAAATGTGTGGTATAGGGAACAGGTGATCAAACACTGCACACAGACTATGCGCTCAAAGGCGTCCTCCTGCCTGCGTACTGCTGGGATTGAACCCAGTCAGCCGATTGCTTACTAATGTCCCTATATCTTATCACACCATTCATACATAGTATATAGTCATATTCATCCACTTCTCTTTGTAACACAAAGAGTAACTAAGTTCTCTTGTTCAACTCCTGCAGCTTGCCAATTAAGTGTTAGATACAAACAGGCATAATGTATCAAAGTGTCACTTGATAACACGCATAGAGACATTCACTCTATTCATGTCAATTACCCTCAGTTTGGGTTCGCCTACTAAGTCATTATGTATCTCAACCTAACGTTGCAAAAGTGTATTACTAATTAGCATAATATTGAGCGGCACTCTGACCATTCTATATCCAATTCTGTCTGAATACCATATCACCACAGAACGAGTACTGGTATCAAAGTCAAACACTTAAAACAAAGTGTATTATAACGCTATATTAGAAATCCATTGTAACTTGAAAGCAAGCCGTAGCTTCTACAGTCTGTGATTACTCCTACAGGACATGCCCACCGACGCGTTTCGTCACTGATACGTGACTTCTTCAGGGCATAGGGCCGGCCCAGCCATTCAGTCCGTCTGTTATACTCTGCGGTTGCCATGGAAATGGCATATGTTTGCGGAAGTGTTCCCCGCATTTTAAGGCGATCTTATTAGTCAAAGGAGCTCAAGTATCCTATATATTTACAACATATAGGTATAAGTCCACATATTGAGGTCATAGGGAGATTACCCAGTACATATATTTTATAATATGCTTTGGCTTAACACTATGTTAATATTCAGATGTAAATTGATCCATATATGTTTACATGATATAGAATCTTCAATAAAAGCACATTATCATGCGACAATTCTCAGCTAATATTGCTGGTGTTCAGGTGCCAATTGATCCATATATATTTCTCCAAGATATAGACTCGTCAGTAAGGGCGCATAAGCATGCAGCACTCCTCAGCTTGTATTGCTATGTTAGTATCCAAATGCACATTGATCAGTATATATTTACACAATGTAAAGTCATCAATAACGGCACGTAATCATGCAGCACTGTTCAGCTACTATTTACAAAGACCATTTTACAGTAATTTGAAGGAAACTTTTGTAGGAGATTACCTCATTTAGAGGAAACTTTTATAAGAGATTGCTTCATTAAGACCTTTTGGGGATGCAGATTGTAGTTCACGTATCCATCTGCATTCTTTTTGCAGAAGCAATTTGTTAATGTCTCCCCTTCTGCCTCTCTATGGCAAAAAAATACACTTGATATTTATCATCCTTATGTACTGTATTCATATGTTTGGCCACTAGCACATTGCGGTTCCATTTTATGTCTCCCATATGTTCCAGAACTCTAGTACGTAGTTCCCTTGAGGTCTCACCCACGTAAATTAGGGGGCATTTGCACATGGCAACATATATGACTCTCTTTGTTCTGCAGTTCATAAAGTCATTTATTTGATAACGTTTTCCTGTCTTGGGATGCACAAAAAACTTCAGGGGGGGACATGTTTTTACATGCCTGGCAGCGACCACATTTAAAGAAGCCTTTTGTTTCTTGCAGCCATGTCCTCTGTTTAGTTTGAGAGAAATGACTTCTTGTCAGAATATCTTTGAGATTTTGAGATCTCCTATTCGTTATATTAGGTTTATCAGTAATAACTTCTGACAAATCAGAGTCATCTTGTAACACATGCCAGTGTTTCTCAAAAATATTACAAATTCTGCTGTTTTTCTCGTCAAAAGTGCCTATAATCCTGATTTTATTAGTGTTAGTGTGTTCATCAGCCTCTTTTCTTTCTTGTAATAAGGTAGGTCTCTCTAGTGTTTTTGCTCGTTGGTAGGCCTTTTTGAGACATCTATTGGGGTAACCCCTTTCTTTGAATATCTTCCTCAGTTCCTTCGCTTCTGACTCAAAATCTTCCAAAGTACTACAATTGCGTCTTGCCCTTAGATATTGTCCAAAGGGAATACCCATCCTTTGGCTTTTGGGATGGTAGCTTTTCCAGTTTAGAAGACTATTTGTTGATGTTTTTTTTCTGAATAGCTTCATGCTTAAAGACCCATCAGCCTCTTTCCTAATCTCTAGGTCCAAAAAAGAGATACTTGTCTCTTCAATTGTAGAGGTATAGTGCATACCATGGGTGTTATCATTAAGCCAACACATAAAGTTAGTAAAGTCTTCTTTAGAGCCTGTCCATAGTATCAAAACATCATCGATGTAGCGAATGTACAGATCCATAAATCTCATAAATGGATTTATGTCTTGATTTAGGATGCATGTATGTTCAATCCACCCTAAGAACAAATTGGCATATGTCGGGGCACAGCATGTGCCCATTGCTGTGCCCTTTTTTTGTAAATATACTTTGTCAAACAAAAAATAGTTGTGTTTTAACACAAAATCAAGAAGGTCAATGACAAAATCATCCTCTTCACTTCCTCTAGGGTTAATCATTTTAAGAAAAATACTGTACGGCGTTGAACAAGAGAACTTAGTTACTCTTTGTGTTACAAAGAGAAGTGGATGAATATGACTATATACTATGTATGAATGGTGTGATAAGATATAGGGACATTAGTAAGCAATCGGCTGACTGGGTTCAATCCCAGCAGTACGCAGGCCGGAGGACGCCTTTGAGCGCATAGTTTGTGTGCAGTGTTTGATCACCTGTTCCCTATACCACACATTTCTCTCTCTTATTATTCTCACTCCCTTCTTACAGTACTGTGGGATCACAGCCAGGTCACACAGCCCCTTATTTTAGATTTCGCTTTTAAACTATAGTTGGATCATATTTCATATGATTATATAGAAATTTAAGGTCATTACCCATTTCTTTAATTGATCCAATTTAGGTAATTTGTTCGTCTGAGTATATATGTTCAATAAAGTGTTAATTGTATTCAATTTATTTTCTATCTGAATCATGAAAGAAAAAAAAAATAGGTTTTATGTCCTTTAAACTCAGATTCTCACTTATTCTGCTCTTGTCAGCTCTGATCTGTGGCACACAGAGAAGCTGATTGGTCTGTGCACGAGATCACAGTGTGCCAATCATTTGTTTGCAATGGCTGCTGTCATGATCCAGCCTAGAATTGAACCTGGGACCTGTTTCTATTTCTGCTGCTGTTCTTTCCCAGCCTGTTGTCTTACCTCTTTGCCACCAGATGGCTTGATCACAGGCTAAGAATATTGGGTTTTTCCGTTTGCTGCAACTTTGGCTCTCTGGCTCCATCTGCTTACTAGCTGAAACAAATCATATAATCAGCAGTCTGTTATATTTGGGAGGTTTGCTTGCAGTTCTGGGCCTTGACATTGAGTGTTATACTCTGACAGACCCCCTGGTCCTGTTTCCTGAGTGAAATACAGATTTGTTGGATTTCCTGGTGCCTGATTTCTGCTTCATTTTGTGACTACTCTTCTGGATAATCCCTTGGCACTGTGTTTCATTTTTGGACTGATTTCCTGGCAATTGATCTTGGCTAATTCTCTATTTCCTAAGGACTGACTCAGGTACTTTTGCTTGCTTGTTACCTGATACTACAGAGTTCCAGTCTACAGCATATGCAAGTATCCTGTCTGTTATTACAAGGAACTGCATTCCTGCCTGTTACTACAGAGTTCCAGTCTACAGCATATGCAAGTATCCTGCCTATTATTACAATGATCTGCATTCCTGCCTGTTATTATAGAGTTCCAGTCTACAGCATATGCAAGTATCCTGCCTGTTATTACAAAGATCTGCATTCCTGCCTGTTACTTTAGAAAAAAGAAAATACCCAGGAGCGCTAAAAAAAAAGCTGAAGTGTAACTGTATTGGATAGTATATCAAAAACAGGACCAAATAAAACTCTAAAATATAATATATTTATTACAGAGAGAATGGAAACTGACAACTAACATACAGCCGCAAGATATAATATAATATTAATTATTTATTGATATCAGGTAGAGAGAACTGAAAAAGATGTAACTGCGGACAAACGCAGAAGATTAACCACAGATGTCTATTTAAACAGTACAAATTTTATCAATAAACTCAACAATAAAAACTAACAAACTAATATTCAAAAATATATAGTAAATGCAATGACACAAAAACACAATTAAGGTCGACCTTAAAAGTAATCCAAAAAACAATTCAGAAAACAATTCATAAAAAACAATTCTTAAAAAACATTTTATAAAAGAAACCGCTTCATATAGCTTAGCGGTGCAATCGAGGTGAATGTGGGTGCAAATGCAAAGATAGTACAAAAATAAACAAAAGTTCTAAACAAGTAAATAGCATAGAAAAAAACAGATACTGGATTAAAAAAGCTGATAACATATACGCAAGGACAGATGTTACAAAGTCAGTATGAGTCCAGTGTCCGTAAACAGGAGCGTAATCCTCAACACTGTTTGTAAATAATAATGTTCGTTGAGATTTCTTAGATGTATGTAAATTCCTCCTAGTAGAAGAGAAAATCTTCTTAGTGCAATAACACAAGCCGTTTAAAATAACGAACAATCTGTACTCACAGTATTAGACTGCTCTGATCTGCATAGAGGTTCTGCACAATGGAAACCAGCTGATGTTCCGTATATGTCTGTCCGTTAATGCAAAACTAGACTGAATGTCCAAAACAAGGTGCAAAAAACACCTTGCTAATAAGTCTCTGAGAATGCAAGAAAGTACCACAATAAATAAAAGCATGTGTCTCTAACCGCTTACTAACTGAATACACACTGCTCAGTCCAGCTGATATACAACCAGCCAGAAGAGTCAGAGGTGCCGTAGCCTGAATTCAGTAGCAGCCAAACTTCGAGAACACTATGCTCAGTAATACAACAGGTGTGCTCCGTTAAGGAGATCACATGAGCAACGCGTTTCAAAATATGTGTATTCAGTTAGTTAGCGGTTAGAGACACATGCTTTTATTTATTGTGGTACTTTCTTGCATTCTCAGAGACTTATTAGCAAGGTGTTTTTTGCACCTTGTTTTGGACATTCAGTCTAGTTTTGCATTAACGGACGGACATATACGGGACATCAGCTGGTTTCCATTGTGCAGAACCTCTATGCAGATCAGAGCAGTCTAATACTGTGAGTACAGATTGTTCGTTATTTTAAACGGCTTGTGTTATTGCACTAAGAAGATTTTCTCTTCTACTAGGAGGAATTTACATACATCTAAGAAATCTCAACGAACATTATTATTTACAAACAGTGTTGAGGATTACGCTCCTGTTTACGGACACTGGACTCATACTGACTTTGTAACATCTGTCCTTGCGTATATGTTATCAGCTTTTTGAATCCTGTATCTGTTTTTTCTATGCTATTTACTTGTTTAGAACTTTTGTTTAATCTTTGCATTTGCACCCACATTCACCTTGATTGCACCGCTAAGCTATATGAAGCGGTTTCTTTTATGAAATGTTTTTTATGAAATGTTTTTTATGAATTGTTTTTTATGAATTGTTTTTTGGATTACTTTTAAGGTCGACCTTAATTGTGTTTTTGTGTCATTGCATTTACTATATATTTTGAATATTAGTTTGTTAGTTTTTATTGTTGAGTTTATTGATAAAATTTGTACTGTTTAAATAGACATCTGTGGTTAATCGTCTGCATTTGTCCGCAGTTACATCTTTTTCAGTTCTCTCTACCTGATATCAATAAATAATTAATATTATATTATATCTTGCGGCTGTATGTTAGTTGTCAGTTTCCATTCTCTCTGTAATAAATATATTATATTTTAGAGTTTTATTTGGTCCTGTTTTTGATATACTATCCAATACAGTTACACTTCAGCTTTTTTTTTAGCGCTCCTGGGTATTTTCTTTTTCTAACGTATAACCTTTTTAGGGGGTTGAGAGACCCTATATCTCCTTTTGGAGTTTGTGTATCAGTTTTATCTTGGCGCAGGTTATCTTGTATATTTTTTCAGAAAATTCCTGCATGTTACTACAGAGTTCCAGTCTACACCATATGGTTCCAGTCTACAGCCTATAGTTCCAGTTTACAGCATATGCAAGTATCCTGCCTGTTATTACAAAGAGCTGCATTCCTGCCTGATACTACAGAGTTCCAGTCTACAGCCTATAGACTTTGCCATATCTAATTTGCATATCTCTGCATTGCTAATTATCCTATCAATAAATCCATCACCTTTATTTCTTAAAACCTTGTACCTGTTTAATTATGCCAAAAAGGAAAGACCCACGCAGACAAAACACAACTTTAACCCCAGAACCTGATACCTCTGCACAACAGCTCCCAACTCCTGAACCTGCTCCCTTGCAGAGTATGACAGCTGCTCTCCCACAATCCAGCTGCACTCCCACAATCCAGCTGCACTCCCTCTATCCAGCTGCTCTGGGATAGGTGCAGGGAGTGTGCAGAAGGCTTATGCTTAATTCAGACATTAATTAGTATGTAGGATAGCCTTATACTTATCTCAGGCATTAATTAGTATGTAGGATAGCCTTATGCTTATCCCAGGAATTAATTAGTACGTAGGGTAGCCTTATGCTTATCCCAGGCATTAATTAGTATGTAGACATATGTTTATACCAAGCATTAATTAGTATGTAATAATACAATTACCCCTTATATAGGGGAGACCCTCTAGATAGCACCAGTCTCTGTATGTTGGCTGTAAAACAGTGTGTCGCGTATACCTCTGAAAAGAATGCAAGGGCGCTATTAAGGACTCTGTGGCCCGTCGGCGGCTGTAATGGTATTCACTTACCCCCTCTTCATGGCCTTCCTTGAGGTAGGCCGGTGTGTTGTGGCCATTTGGGAGACCTTTCTCCTAGGCACAGTGTAATCCAGGGTATGTTGCTTGGAGCCGCTCTGCTCCCACAAGCCTCTCACTACATCTATCGCGGCAACCTGGACTCTGTGAACATTCACTCGCTGTGGCTCTCACTCAGGACGTCATTGGATGTGGCCGGCTTCCAAGGGGCAAGCAATTCCAGTAATGCTGCAGCCGCTCTGTAACAGTAGATAATCCCTTGCAAAGCCAACCGAATCAAGTAAGTAAACCTCCAGGGATAATCAGCTGCTAATTCTCCAAATGGACGGCCCAAAAGATTCATGTGAAAAGAGTCCGGAGCAGCAGTTAAAAGTATTTCTTTATTAATCCTTCATTTAAAAACGTATACATGAACATAGACATAACATGCCCTTAGTGTGGAAAGCTTACGCGTTTCGGCATTTGCTCTCAGAGAGCTATACGTACGGTGCAAATGCCGAAACGCATCAGCTTTGCACACTAAGGGCATGTTTTGTCTATGTTCATGTATACATTTTTAAATGAAGGATTAATAAAGAAATACTTTTAACTGCTGCTCCGTGACTTTTTTTCATATTAATTAGTATGTAGGTTAGCCTTATGCTTATCCTAGGTAGGATAGCCTTATACTTATACCAGACATTTTTTAGTATCTAAGATAGCCTTATGCTTATTCGAATCATTAATTAGTATGTAGGTTAGCCTTATGCTTATCGCAATCATTAATTAGTATGTAGGTTAGCCTTATGCTTATCCCAGGCAGTAGTTTGTAGGTAGGATAGCCTTATGCTTATTCCAGGCATTAATTATTATGAAGGATAGACTATGAAACTGTAGATAAAAGAAAGGGGTGCCTCATAGTGTATTACAGATAATACAAATATCAGAAAACAAGAGAGTGAATGCTCACCAGATGTTGATGCACCGTACTATGACCGGTGCTGGAACACAGGCTAGCCCTTATTATAGCTGCTAGCAAACTGTCAGCTAATCCTGAAAGAGATTTCCCACATCCAGTATTCAAATGCAGGTATTACCAGCAATCCAGGGCTGCTAGGCTCGATATTGACCTGGACGGAATATATATGCACTGGAGAAGATTTGTATATATAAAAAGACAACTTCCCAATATATTAAAAACAACATTCTTTTACAACATATGACGAGTCCATGGATTTCATCCTTACTTGTGGGAATATCGCCTCCTGGTCAGCAGGAGGAGGCAAAGAGCTCCACAGCAGAGCTGTATATATAGCCCCTCCCTTCCCTCCCCCTCCAGTCATTCTCTTTGCCTGTGTTAGTGATAGGAGTGAGGTAAAGTGAGGTGTTAGTTTTAGATTCTTCAATCAAGTATTTATTATTTTTAAATGGTGCCGATGTGTACTATTTTCTACTGGGCAGCTTCTGGAAGAACCAGTTAGGGGAACTAGTGAGGTTTTAGTCTCACTGCGCCTCCCATATTGGTGCTGCCTGGTTCTGGGCTTAGCAAAGTTTTTCCTAATACTTTTGTTTCTTCACAGGACCTCAGGAGAAGAAGTGGATCTCTTGACACTGTGGGGAATTGCATGCTGTTCCTCAGCATGGAGGTAGGTGCAGTTCATTTGTATTCTGGGGCTTGATGGCTTATCTCAGAAGATGACTGTGCTGCCTATTATAGGTGAGGTGTTAACTGGATCCATATAGAACAGGATCAATGTTTCTTAAGCTCTGAATAGGGCTGGCTATTCTGGTGAGCGGTAGATCATGTACAATATTTACAATATGACAGCCCGCATATAGTAACACTTTTCCCTGACAGTACAGTGTTAATGACTGTGACAGGAAGCGCTGGGTTATTATTGTGCTGCACTACGTGCACATAGGGGCATATCTTTTAGGCCTGTCAAAAATAATCGTTTTGACGATGCATCGCGATGCGGCATGAAACGATTCTGCATCGATGCGCTGAGACGCGATAATCGATTAACGTTACCCACGTGACCAGCCTCCAGGAAAAGTAAAAGAAAGTGCGCGAAAGTGTGCGGTACATCGTTTTACGTCACGTCACCCAATAAAGCAACATGGGCGCTCCATGGGCGGTCTCTTGAAGTGCCGAAGTTACGCAGTAGGAGCAAAGCAGCAAAGCAGGAGTGTGTTGCCTGAGATTGATGATGGTACACGGCGGTATACTACAGCTACACGGCGGGCTCATTTTTATTTTGTTGGAGACAGAGGAGGAGACCTATCGTGAGAATTAGACTAACTAACTGTTTGTTTAGTTAATAGTTACCAAAACGTTGTACATTTTGCCAATGCCATGCCATAATTGCCATTGCCATGCCTGCCTATTGCCTCAACTGCCTACTACGTACTTGCCATAGGTAAACTAATTATTAACTTACTTAAAGAGCAAATCAATAAGGGGTACACAATCACATTTATTACACAATAAGGGGTAACAATTAAATACTTGCCTTATTTACTTAACGTAGTATGCTGAGCTGACTGAGGCTCAGGCTGCTGCATAATTAATTGCTGCATTATTGAATAATATTGCATAATTTGCATATATAAAAAATGTATTATAAATAAATATAGTATACTATTATTGTCTAATAATGTCTCTATTAGTCTAATCTGTATCTATTATCTACATGTTTTTCACATGGATGGATGGCCTGGTCTGAAGTTCTAATATTTTAATAATATATTAATTCAAGAAAGTGCATGCAATTTTAAACAACTTTCCCTATTATATAATTTGCTTATCCTTTGTTGAAATGCATAGCCTCCTCCCTTGTGCACAAAGTATTATATACTTAGTAAGTAATGTGTGTGCTGTGCAATGCATTGCTAATATGTCATCAACAAACGATATCTGAGAAGTATGAAGCAAATTAAATAATAGAAGTTAGTTATGATGTTTATTTAAAATTGTATTCTCTATCTGAATCATGAAAGTAAATGTTTGGGTTTTTGCACCTTTAAGTGTGTAATATATTACAGTAACTTACAGTGTCAGTGAGTGAGTGATGTCCCCTGCAATTATCACAATGCAATTTGTTTTAAAATTTATGTTCGCAAAATGTATGGCATTGGCAAAGTAGTTGAAGTTACTAGTACTTGTTGATTTTACATTTGCGGCTTGACATTTTGACAACTGGAACTTAGTGTATTTTCTTTTTTTTTTAACATTGACAGAGTTTGACGTTGACAACAACATCATCCGTCACATATGTACATGTCATGCTAAAATGACAGAGGGAGACAAAAAAGATAGAGAGATAAAAAATGCACCTAGCATTTTAAAAGCAAGCATCTGGGCACATTTTGGATTTTATGAACATACTGGAAAGCACGAATTGGACAAGACACACGCGGTTTGTAAAGCCTGTCACACAAAAATTAAATACCTAGGGAATACTACTAACTTGAGAAATCACGTTAGACGTTTTCACTCTGAGATGCTAACACCTGCCGCTGCCGCCAGTGCCACTGCCAAGGAAATAACAAGACTAGCTGAAGCTCATCAGCCAAGAATTGATGCAATGCTGTCAACTTTGCCACCCAACTCTGAAAAAGGGAAGAGAATAACCAAAGCTGTGGCAACTTTCATAGCGAAGGACCTACGGCCTTACTCTGTTGTGGAAAACCTTGGGTTTCGCAACCTGTTGAAGACACTAGAGCCACGTTATAAGATCCCGTCACGCAATCACTTAACAGAAAACGTTATACCTGCACTCTACCAAGAAACAAAAGCTCAGGTAATTGCATCAATGAGCCAAGCCAGTCGAGTCGCACTAACGTGTGATTCATGGACTTCAGTCACGACGGAGTCTTATGTAACAGTAACTGCACATTACATTAGCAAGGACTGGAAGATCTTGTTGCATGTGCTGCAAACGAGAGCAGTTTATGAGTCTCACACGGGTTCTCATCTGGCGGAGCTACTGTCTCGTGTCGTGGAAGAATGGCAGCTGTCCGATAAATCTGTAGTGCTTGTGACCGACAATGCTTCGAACATGATTGTTGCTGCTCAAGTTGGAAAATTCCCTCATGTAAAATGCTTCGCCCATACACTGAATCTCGCATCCCAGCGGGCGCTGAAAGTGGCCACGCTCTCCAGGCTTTTAGGCAGAGTGCGACGAATATCAACATTTTTTCACCGCAGCACTACAGCAAACCACTGTCTGAAAGAAAAACAGAAATGTCTTGGCCTGAAGAATCATAAGCTGATAACTGATGTGACAACAAGGTGGAACAGCTCATATGACATGGTCGAGAGGTTCCTAGAACAGCAACCTGCAATCTGTGCCACATTGTTGTCTCCAGAAGTCAGAAAAAGTGAGTCAGATCTCTGCACTCTCAACGAAACAGATGTGTCAAATGCAGAGGATGCTGTGAGTGCATTAAAGCCAATGAAAGATGCAACCACACTGATGTCAGAAGAGCGCAATCCAACTGTTTCTCTCATTGCCCCTCTAAATGCACAACTGCTCCAGAACATGACAGACACCATGGGAGACACACCCATGATCCATGAGATCAAGAATGCCATCAAAACAGATCTCCTGAAGAGGTACAGCAGTGAGGCAGAGAAGAAGATACTTTATACAGCCTCTGCCCTGGATCCTCGTTTTAAGGGACTGCCTTTTATTCTCACAGAGGAGGAGAGATTGGAGATATACAGAGGAGTGACTGAGGAGGCTGCATCCTTGGAGGTAATTTTAATTGCATCATGTTTCTTGAAAAATTTATAAATTGAAAACAAACATAAAACATACCATCATCCATACAAAATATGCTTAGCTATCACTGCAGTAGCTTGATTAGTAGCTAGTTTAATGAGGACAAGGTTTATTATATAAGTCAGTTTGAAAACGCCACAGTCAGTCAACTTTCCTCCTCCTCCGTCCACTCCCGAGTCCTTCCTAATAGATGTGAGCTGTTGCATGCATTTATTTATGCATTACTGTCTCTCTGAGCACACACATAGCATTAGCTGGCTGGCTGCTCGAGGTAATAATGATATGAATGCTATTTTTTCTATTCTTTTGTTCAAACACAGATTGAGTGTACTAGTACAGTTACATCTAGGAGGACAAACGTGGATGAAGTGCCATTGCCTGAGGGAAAAGAAACTCTGGAAGAAGAATCAGCCATCGAGGAGGATAACCCTTCTCCTCCCAAAAGAAAGTCCACATCGCTTCTCATGACTTTGCTTGGACAGTCTTTCACTGACACTGAAGGTACAATAGAACCCAAGACCCCCTATGCCAAGGCTGAAGAGGAAATAGAGAAATATTGTAAAGCCCCATCTCTGCCTCTCACTAAAGACCCTTTGAAATGGTGGCATGTACATGAGGTCATATTTCCCCTCCTCTCTCATTTGTCAAAGCGATACTTGTGTATCCCAGGTACAAGCGTGTCTGCAGAGCGGGTTTTCTCCACTGCAGGAGATGTGGTAACGGCAAAAAGAAGCACCCTCAAACCAGAGCATGTGGATCAACTAGTGTTCTTACAGAAAAACCTACATATTCCATAATTCTGAGTAGTGATTCAGGTTTATAATATTAATATTTAATGTTTTTTGGCACATCCAGAAGAAAGTGCTGTGTGCCCCACTGCCCAGTGCAGACTACTGTTAAGTTATTTTATATTTGTTACTGTTATATAGCTTATAGCTTTTTGAAAAATGAAGTTTAAAACCTTGAGTAAATCTTTGTTGGATCACAAAATATACTAGTACACTACACGACACGACCGACCACGTCACTCTGTCACAGTCACACACACACACAATACAAAAGAAACAACACACAACTGCACACACCTCATGTGTGCGTGTCAGTCAGTGTCACCCTTCACCATGATTCACTCTTTATGATGTGTGTTTTTTTTTGGTATTGTTTGACTGTGTGTGACTGTGACTGTGTGTGTGTTGTGTAACAATATATTTGTGATCCCATAAAGATAATCAAAGTTAGTAAATCTAGTAGTTCAATGCTACTTGTTGTATAATGTCTATTACTACTTCTAGTGTTACTGTGATGTTTGCCAAATCAGGAAGTGCTCTGTTTTGTAGATGTTGTGCTATTGTTTACAGCACACCCCTGTATTGTTTGCAATGCAGTGAGTGCATAGTGCACACTGCATAAGGGATTATTAATATTATTCTTTCACACTAAAAATTGTCTATTTTAAATAGACCCTTTAAGAAAGATATCATATGTTTTTGTTTATGATCCCAATTCCCAATCCCAAATGCCATCCCACCCACTCTCAGGCAGATCTGTAGGGGTTAACCGAATATAACCAACCAGTTAACAATAACAATGTGTGTACTGCAGTGTCTAACTGTCTCTTTATGAGTGTGTGAGTGTGTCTGTGAGTGAGTGAGTGAGTGCCAGTTTGAAAAGTTTGTATGTATCTCATTCTCTATGAGTGTGTGTGAGATGAGTGTATTAACTGCCTTTGAATGTTTTTGTTTGTATGTGATTGTGTGTCTGTCCCAGTGTCTAAGTGTCTATGAGTGTGAGTGTGACTGTGGCTGACTGGGTGGCTGTGGTGCCTTTGAATGTTTTTGTTTGTGTGTGTGTCGGATGTCCCACTGTGTCTCTAGTGTCTGAGTAGTAGTGAGTGTGACTGTCTAACTGTCTATGAGTGCACTATGCAGAGAGTGAGACTGAAGCCAAACCACTATAGGGGAAGGAAAAGCCTTGAGTAAACCTTGAGTAAATCTTTATTGGATCACAAATATAATGTACACTACAGACAGTACAGCACACACAGCACACAGTGCCACACACAACAGCACAATACAAAAATAAAGCACACACACCTCAGGTGAGTGGCGTGCCACCCTTTCTTCACCATGATTTACTCCTTGATGTCTGTGTCCTTTTTTATGTATTGTTTGTTTGTGTGTGACTGCTGTGTACTGTTCAGTGACAGACTCAGTCACTGTGTTCAGTTGTGTGTAGTACTGCTTTAACAGTAACTAATAACTAACTAATTATATTTGTGATCCCATAAAGATAATATAATCATCAAGAAGAAACTGTAGTTATAGTAGTTCAGTTCAATGCTACTTGTTTTAAATGTCTCTCTCTCTAGTACTATTGTAAGTCTGTAACTGTGTAAACTAATTGTATATGTCACAATCACATGTGTGTTGTGTGCACACTCTGTGCTGTGTGTTGTGTTCCAGATTCTTCACGTGATGTTTGTTTGCCACAAATTGACAGTCATGAAGGCACAGTGGACTGCACCTGTAATTTTGTACCTATAAGGGATTTATGTTTTGTTTTCTGAGGACAATTTCTCCAACATAGGTGTGTCCGGTCCACGGCGTCATCCTTACTTGTGGGATATTCTCTTCCCCAACAGGAAATGGCAAAGAGCCCAGCAAAGCTGGTCACATGATCCCTCCTAGGCTCCGCCTACCCCAGTCATTCTCTTTGCCGTTGTACAGGCAACATCTCCACGGAGATGGCTTAGAGTTTTTTAGTGTTTAACTGTAGTTTTTATTATTCAATCAAGAGTTTGTTATTTTAAAATAGTGCTGGTATGTACTATTTACTCTGAAACAGAAAAGAGATGAAGATTTCTGTTTGTAAGAGGAAAATGATTTTAGCAACCGTTACTAAAATCCATGGCTGTTCCACACAGGACTGTTGAGAGGAATTAACTTCAGTTGGGGGAACAGTGAGCAGTCTTTTGCTGCTTGAGGTATGACACATTCTAACAAGACGATGTAATGCTGGAAGCTGTCATTTTCCCTATGGGATCCGGTAAGCCATTTTATTCAGACAGTAAATAAGGGCTTCACAAGGGCTTATTAAGACTGTAGACATTTTCTGGGCTAAATCGATTCATATATTACACATATTTAGCCTTGAGGAATCATTTAATCTGGGTATTTTTGTAAAATAATATCGGCAGGCACTGTTTTAGACACCTTATTCTTTAGGGGCTTTCCCTAATCATAGGCAGAGCCTCATTTTCGCGCCGGTATTGCGCACTTGTTTTTGAGAAGCATGACATGCAGTCGCATGTGTGAGGAGCTCTGATACATAGAAAAGACTTTCTGAAGGCGTCATTTGGTATCGTATTCCACTTTGGGCTTGGTTGGGTCTCAGCAAAGCAGATACCAGGGACTGTAAAGGGGTTAAAGTTAAAAACGGCTCCGGTTCCGTTATTTTAAGGGTTAAAGCTTCCAAATTTGGTGTGCAATACTTTTAAGGCTTTAAGACACTGTGGTGAAATTTTGGTGAATTTTGAACAATTCCTTCATACTTTTTCGCAATTGCAGTAATAAAGTGTGTTCAGTTTAAAATTTAAAGTGACAGTAACGGTTTTATTTTAAAACGTTTTTTGTACTTTGTTATCAAGTTTATGCCTGTTTAACATGTCTGAACTACCAGATAGACTGTGTTCTGAATGTGGGGAAGCCAAGGTTCCTTCTCATTTAAATAAATGTGATTTATGTGACACTGAAAATGATGCCCAAGATGATTCCTCAAGTGAGGGGAGTAAGCATGGTACTGCATCATTCCCTCCTTCGTCTACACGAGTCTTGCCCACTCAGGAGGCCCCTAGTACATCTAGCGCGCCAATACTCCTTACTATGCAACAATTAACGGCTGTAATGGATAATTCTATCAAAAACATTTTAGCCAAAATGCCCACTTATCAGCGTAAGCGCGACTGCTCTGTTTTAGATACTGAAGAGCATGAGGACGCTGATGATAATGGTTCTGAAATGCCCCTACACCAGTCTGAGGGGGCCAGGGAGGTTTTGTCTGAGGGAGAAATTTCAGATTCAGGGAAAATTTCTCAACAAGCTGAACCCGATGTGATTACATTTAAATTTAAGTTGGAACATCTCCGCGCTCTGCTTAAGGAGGTGTTATCCACTCTGGATGATTGTGAGAATTTGATCATCCCAGAGAAACTATGTAAAATGGACAAGTTCCTAGAGGTCCCGGGGCCCCCAGAAGCTTTTCCTATACCCAAGCGGGTGGCGGACATTGTAAATAAAGAATGGGAAAGGCCCGGTATACCTTTCGTCCCTCCCCCCATATTTAAAAAATTGTTTCCTATGGTCGACCCCAGAAAGGACTTATGGCAGACAGTCCCCAAGGTCGAGGGAGCGGTTTCTACTTTAAACAAACGCACCACTATACCCATAGAAGATAGTTGTGCTTTCAAAGATCCTATGGATAAAAAATTAGAAGGTTTGCTTAAAAAGATGTTTGTTCAGCAAGGTTACCTTCTACAACCAATTTCATGCATTGTCCCTGTCACTACAGCCGCGTGTTTCTGGTTCGATGAGCTAGTAAAGGCGATCGATAGTGATTCTCCTCCTTATGAGGAGATTATGGACAGAATCCGTGCTCTCAAATTGGCTAATTCTTTCACCCTAGACGCCACTTTGCAATTGGCTAGGTTAGCGGCGAAGAATTCTGGGTTTGCTATTGTGGCGCGCAGAGCGCTTTGGTTGAAATCTTGGTCAGCTGATGCGTCTTCCAAGAACAAACTCCTTAACATTCCTTTCAAGGGGAAAACGCTGTTTGGCCCTGACTTGAAAGAGATTATCTCTGATATCACTGGGGGTAAGGGCCACGCCCTTCCTCAGGATAGGTCTTTCAAGGCCAAAAATAAACCTATTTTTCGTCCCTTTCGTAGAAACGGACCAGCCCCAAGTGCTACGTCCTCTAAGCAAGAGGGTAATACTTCTCAAGCCAAGCCAGCCTGGAGACCAATGCAAGGCTGGAACAAGGGAAAGCAGGCCAAGAAACCTGCCACTGCTACCAAGACAGCATGAAATGTTGGCCCCCGATCCGGGACCGGATCTGGTGGGGGGCAGACTCTCTCTCTTCGCTCAGGCTTGGGCAAGAGATGTTCTGGATCCTTGGGCACTAGAAATAGTCTCCCAAGGTTATCTTCTGGAATTCAAGGGGCTTCCCCCAAGGGGG
This sequence comes from Bombina bombina, assembly GCF_027579735.1. Lineage (NCBI taxonomy): Eukaryota > Metazoa > Chordata > Amphibia > Anura > Bombinatoridae > Bombina > Bombina bombina. The sequence goes on along the minus strand of NC_069510.1, from coordinate 20,010,360 downwards.
AGGTTCCACAGGTCTCAATTGTCTTCAGACCACATAAAAAGACAGGCATTCTTACATTGTGTAGAAGACCTGTTAAAAATGGGAGTGATTCATCCTGTTCCATTAGGAGAACAAGGGATGGGGTTCTACTCCAATCTGTTCATAGTTCCCAAAAAAGAGGGAACGTTCAGACCAATCTTAGATCTCAAGATCTTAAACAAGTTTATCAAGGTTCCATCGTTCAAAATGGAAACCATTCGAACAATTCTTCCTTCCATCCAGGAAGGTCAATTCATGACCACGGTGGATTTAAAGGATGCGTATCTACATATTCCTATCCACAAGGAACATAATCGGTTCCTAAGGTTCGCATTCCTGGACAAGCATTACCAGTTCGTGGCGCTTCCTTTCGGATTAGCCACTGCTCCAAGGATTTTCACAAAGGTACTAGGGTCCCTTCTAGCGGTGCTAAGACCAAGGGGCATTGCAGTAGTACCTTACTTGGACGACATTCTGATTCAAGCGTCGTCCCTTCCTCAAGCAAAGGCTCACACGGACATAGTCCTGGCCTTTCTCAGATCTCACGGATGGAAAGTGAACGTGGAAAAGAGTTCTCTATCTCCGTCGACAAGGGTTCCCTTCCTGGGAACAATAATAGACTCCTTAGAAATGAGGATTTTTCTGACAGAGGCCAGAAAAACAAAACTTCTAAACTCTTGTCAAACACTTCATTCCGTTCCTCTTCCTTCCATAGCGCAGTGCATGGAAGTAATAGGTTTGATGGTAGCGGCAATGGACATAGTTCCTTTTGCGCGCATTCATCTAAGACCATTACAACTGTGCATGCTCAGTCAGTGGAATGGGGACTATACAGACTTGTCTCCGAAGATACAAGTAAATCAGAGGACCAGAGACTCACTCCGTTGGTGGCTGTCCCTGGACAACCTGTCACAAGGGATGACCTTCCGCAGACCAGAGTGGGTCATTGTCACGACCGACGCCAGTCTGATGGGCTGGGGCGCGGTCTGGGGATCCCTGAAAGCTCAGGGTCTTTGGTCTCGGGAAGAATCTCTTCTACCGATAAATATTCTGGAACTGAGAGCGATATTCAATGCTCTCAAGGCTTGGCCTCAGCTAGCAAAGGCCAAGTTCATACGGTTTCAATCAGACAACATGACGACTGTGGCGTACATCAACCATCAGGGGGGAACAAGGAGTTCCCTGGCGATGGAAGAAGTGACCAAAATCATTCAATGGGCGGAGACTCACTCCTGCCACCTGTCTGCAATCCACATCCCAGGAGTGGAAAATTGGGAAGCGGATTTTCTGAGTCGTCAGACATTACATCCGGGGGAGTGGGAACTCCATCCGGAAATCTTTGCCCAAATTACTCAACTGTGGGGCATTCCAGACATGGATCTGATGGCCTCTCGTCAGAACTTCAAGGTTCCTTACTACGGGTCCAGATCCAGGGATCCCAAGGCGACTCTAGTAGATGCACTAGTAGCACCTTGGACCTTCAAACTAGCTTATGTATTCCCGCCGTTTCCTCTCATCCCCAGGCTGGTAGCCAGGATCCATCAGGAGAGGGCGTCGGTGATCTTGATAGCTCCTGCGTGGCCACGCAGGACTTGGTATGCAGATCTGGTGAATATGTCATCGGCTCCACCATGGAAGCTACCTTTGAGACGAGGCCTTCTTGTTCAAGGTCCGTTCGAACATCCGAATCTGGTCTCACTCCAGCTGACTGCTTGGAGATTGAACGCTTGATCTTATCAAAACGAGGGTTCTCAGATTCTGTTATTGATAGTCTTGTTCAGGCCAGAAAGCCTGTAACTAGAAAAATTTACCACAAAATATGGAAAAAATATATCTGTTGGTGTGAATCTAAAGGATTCCCTTGGGACAAGGTAAAGATTCCTAAGATTCTATCCTTTCTTCAAGAAGGATTGGAGAAAGGATTATCTGCAAGTTCCTTGAAGGGACAGATTTCTGCCTTGTCTGTGTTACTCCACAAAAAGCTGGCAGCTGTGCCAGATGTTCAAGCCTTTGTTCAGGCTCTGGTTAGAATCAAGCCTGTTTACAAACCTTTGACTCCTCCTTGGAGTCTCAACTTAGTTCTTTCAGTTCTTCAGGGGGTTCCGTTTGAACCCTTACATTCCGTTGATATTAAGTTATTATCTTGGAAAGTTTTGTTTTTGGTTGCAATTTCTTCTGCTAGAAGAGTTTCAGAATTATCTGCTCTGCAGTGTTCTCCTCCTTATCTGGTGTTCCATGCAGATAAGGTGGTTTTACGTACTAAACCTGGTTTTCTTTCAGGAGGCTGCCGTCCGGCAGTCTCCTGAAAGAATCACAGCTCATTCCACTAGGGCTGTGGCTTCCACATGGGCCTTCAAGAACGAGGCTTCTGTTGATCAGATATGTAGGGCAGCGACTTGGTCTTCACTGCACACTTTTACCAAATTTTACAAGTTTGATACTTTTGCTTCTTCTGAGGCTGTTTTTGGGAGAAAGGTTTTGCAAGCCGTGGTGCCTTCCATTTAGGTGACCTGATTTGCTCCCTCCCTTCATCCGTGTCCTAAAGCTTTGGTATTGGTTCCCACAAGTAAGGATGACGCCGTGGACCGGACACACCTATGTTGGAGAAAACAGAATTTATGTTTACCTGATAAATTACTTTCTCCAACGGTGTGTCCGGTCCACGGCCCGCCCTGGTTTTTTAATCAGGTCTGATAATTTATTTTCTTTAACTACAGTCACCACGGTATCATATGGTTTCTCCTATGCAAATATTCCTCCTTAACGTCGGTCGAATGACTGGGGTAGGCGGAGCCTAGGAGGGATCATGTGACCAGCTTTGCTGGGCTCTTTGCCATTTCCTGTTGGGGAAGAGAATATCCCACAAGTAAGGATGACGCCGTGGACCGGACACACCGTTGGAGAAAGTAATTTATCAGGTAAACATAAATTCTGTTTTTCACACAAATAAGGTATTATGGTGGTAACTTAAGCTTAACCTATCTATTTGGGTTTTAATTTAATGTCTATTATATTATTATTACTAAGTAAGTAAAGAAATTAAATTAAAACCAACATAGATAGGTTAGACATTTATTTGTTGTTCATGTTTCTTTACAAGTGTATAGTGTACTTTTACTAATATATAATATATACATTTAAATATTTTCTTTTATTGAAGAAGTACACTGTGAGCACTGCACTTTTTACACTACGTACTCTGTAACTACAGTTTGATGCCATAATATTGTTTCCAAACCAATACAACAATTGCCATTTAGTATTTACTGTTCTATAAACTGTTGTTGTCTGCTGTGTTCAGACTTTGCCACAGGAAGAGTGTCCTTTTTTGAGCTAATAAAATAAAAAAAGAGTTTATTTCAATACTTTGACTTCTTGAATTTTTTTTTCTGAAAAATTTAAAAATTGGGCAGAAATAGTGCAGTAATCGTGATGCATCGCGATGCATCGTAGAATCGAATCGTATCGAATCGTTACGATGATAATCTTAATCAAATCGAATTGTGAGACAGGTGAAGATGCGCAGCTCTAATATCTTTATTATGTGGCTGACGCTGGGGACTAAGTGTGTTTTACTGTGTGGTGTACAAACAATTGTTTTATCGGGGTATGGTGTTAGATCGCCATTTCCTTTTCCCGGGTTGTAGTGTGTTACGCCCACGATGGACGGGGCTTGTTCTCGCACGCTCTGATAGCGCAGTTACATATCTCTCATGCTACGAGCAGACTGAGGCAAGGTTTTATGATCTGCTTGGCTTAGTTTTTGCAAGAGGTGCTAATTCAAACTGATGAGGATAACAGTGGTCATGGAGGCAGGTAGGATCCGCAGCGGAGCTGTGGAGAAGTGACTGGAGTTTTAGTAGGGCCCTTTAACAGTGTTAACGGTTAAGATTGAGCTGTTCCTACTCCAATTACATTCTGTTTTTTACTGATCTGGTATAAACGATTAAGATAAGGGGCTATATATTAGAACACAGTTATCTAAAAAATAGTTTTTTTGCACAAATTTGTTTTTAACAGTGTGTGACCACGCTTGCATTGCGAATCAGTTTATTATGGAAGACATTGTAAACGTTACATGTCCCATGTGTTTAGATGCTATTGTGGAATCCACTGGTACATTGTGACCTAGATGTATTGAAAGGGCTTTAGAATGTAAGGAGCAAATTTTATTTAAGAATTGTAATAAAGATAGCTCTAATGACGGTTCTCAGACTGATAAGACTCAGGGTATGCCGCAGTTTTCTCCCCAAGCATCACAGCCTTTAACGCCCGCACAAACGACACCATGCTCTTCTATGGTGTCTACTTCTTTTACTTTGCAAGATATGGCTGCAGTTATGTCATCCACTCTCACAGAGGTTTTGTCTAAGTTGCCTGTGCTGCAGGGCAAAAGATGCAGGACAGAAACCCATACGGTTCCGGCGACTTCTGATGCTCTGTTGGCTATCTCTGATTTGCCCTCCCAGGGATCTGATTTGGGGGGTAGGGAGCTTCTGTCTGAGGGGGAACTTTCTGATTCAGGAAGTGTGTTACCTCAGACAGACTCGGACGTTATGTCCTTCAGATTTAAGCTTGAACATCTCCGCCTGTTGCTTCGGGAGGTTTTAGTGACTCTGGACGACTGTGATTCTATTGTGGTACCACCAGAGAAATTGTGTAAGATGGATAAATTCTTGGAGATTCCTTCGTATTCAGATGTTTTCCCGGTTCCTAAGAGAATTTCGGAAATTGTTACGCGGTAATGGGAAAGACCGGGTATCCCGTTCTCACCCTCTCCTAATTTTAAGAAAATGTATCCTATAGCGAACTCTTAGAGATTTGTGGCAAACGATTCCTAAGGTGGAGGATAGTTGTGCTTTCAAAGACCCCATGGATAAAAAGTTGGAGGGTCTTCTAAAGAAGCTATTTGTTCATCAGGGTTTCTTCTTACAACCAACGGCCTGCATTGTCCCAGTTACAACTGCGGCGGCCTTTTGGTTTGACGCCTTAGAAGAGTCTCTTAAGACTGAGACACCTTTGGAGGAAATAATGGATAGAATCAAGGCCCTTAAACTGGCCAATTCTTTTGTTACAGATGCTGCTTTTCAAATCGCCAAGTTTGCGGCTAAAAATGCAGGATTCTCCATTTTAGCACGCAGAGCCTTATGGTTAAAATCTTGGGCTGCGGATGTGTCTTTTAAATCTAAGCTTTTGGTTATCCCTTTCAAAGGAAAGGCCCTATTCGGGCCTGAATTGAAAGAGATCATTTCTGACATTACAGGAGGTAAGGGTCACCTCCTTCCTCAGGACAAGACAGCTAAACAAAGGAGACAGAGTAATTTTCGCTCCTTTCAAAATTTCAAGGGTGTCCCCTCTTCCTCTTCCGCTAAACAGGAAGGGAACTTGGCACAACCCAAGCCTGTCTGGAGACCCAATCAGGCTTGGAACAAGGGTAAACAACTTAAGAAGCCCGCTGCTGCTCCCAAGACAGCATGAAGGGGCGGCCCCCGATCCGGGACCGGATCTAGTCGGGGGCAGACTTTCTCTCTTTGTCCAGGCTTGGATAAGTGATGTTCAGGATCCTTGGACACTGGAGATCGTGTCCCAGGGGTACCAACTGGAATTCAAAAATTCACTCCCAAGGGGAAGGTTTCTTCTTTCACAATTGTCTGTAGACCAGACAAAAAGAGAGGCGTTCTTACGTTGTGTAAAATACCTCTCCACTATGGGAGTAATTCGTCCCGTTCCAATACAGGAACAGGGGCAGGGATTTTGCTCAAATCTTTTCGTGGTTCCCAAAAAAGAGGGAACGTTTAGACCCATTTTAGATCTCAAGAGTCTGAACAAGTTTCTCAGAGTCCCATCTTTCAAGATGGAGATGAGTCGGACAATTCTTCCATTGATCCAGGAGGGTCAATATATGCCTACCGTGGACTTAAAGGATGCATATCTCCACATCCCTATCCACAGAGATCATCACCAGTTCCTAAGGTTTGCCTTCTTGGACAAGCATTTTCAGTTCGTGGCTCTTCCCTTCGGGTTGGCCACGGCACCCAGGATCTTCATGAAGGTTCTAGGGTCTTTGTTAGCGGTTCTCAGACCGCGGGGGCATTGCAGTGGCGCCTTATCTGGACGATATTCTGATATGCAAAAGAATGAAAAATCAGGAGAAGCGCTAAACAAAGCTAAAGGTGCTACAATGAAAACAAAGTGAGATAAATGACTTGCTATGCAAATATGATTTAATCAGACAATCATAGAGGTACAAATCCTGTAAAGATAAAGTGCATAAATGTAAGGATATTAAAAAATCGGACGTCTCCGATATATTAAAACACAAATAAAAACAAATGACTACTGTTGCCAATATAGAACTTGTCTCTGTATTATGAGAGGAAGTCGACAATGAATAACTAAAGTCCTCAGAAGAGATGAAAAAAGAGATCAAAGCCGGGTAAAAGTTAACCCGTTTTACCTTCAGGCGTACCGTCCGTGTGTTTGGAATCACCTCCGTGAGGCGTATGTTTATCCCGTGACGTCACTGATCGGGAGGCGTCGTCTCTGAAGGGAAATCCTATTGGTCAGGATAACTTGAGAGATGAACTATAGCGGCCGCTATATTATAGATGTAAATCCCCACTCTTAGTGCAAGACCGCACGCAGGGTCGTAGTGTATCTAGATCTCTCTTATAGACTTTGTAGTATACGGACTTTGATGTGCAACTTGGGACTGGCTTGACTTAGGCGCGTGGCCCTTCACAATGCGGTCCTCGTGCTCTCCGTGGATAGCTGAAAAACTTGTTATTTCAACAGAGTGTTAGAGTCCTTATAGACAATATATGAAGTGTAAGGTAGCTGTAACTTCTCATCAACGCATTTCTCCCTCTTACAGGGCTTTTTCAAGATGATATTCTGATACAGGCATCGTCTTATCATCTAGCAATGTCTCATACCGCCATGGTCCTAGCTTTTCTGAGGACTCATGGGTGGAAAGTGAATCTTGAAAAGAGTTCACTGATTCCACAGACAAGGATTCCCTTCCTGGGAACTCTAATAGATTCTGTATCTATGAAAATCTTCCTGACGGAGGTCAGAAAGTTAAAGATTCTGAACACATGCCGTGCCCTTCAGTCCAATCCTCGGCCTTCAGTGGCTCAGTGCATGGAGGTAATTGGATTGATGGCGGCAATGGACATCATTCCATTTGCTCGTTTTCATCTCAGACCTCTACAACTGAGCATGCTCAGGCAGTGGAATGGAGATTATGCAAATTTGTCTCCTCAGATAGATCTGGATCAGGAGACAAGAGACTCTCTTCTTTGGTGGTTGTTGCAGGATCATCTGTCCCAAGGGACGTGCTTCCGCAGACCCTCATGGGTGATAGTGACAACGGACGCCAGTCTTCTACTTTGGGGTGCAGTCTGGAATTCCCTGAAGGCTCAGGGTGTGTGGACTTGGTCGGAGTCTCTACTCCCAATCAATATTCTGGAGTTAAGAGCAATATTCAATGCGCTTCAGGCTTGGCCTCAGTTGGCTTCGGACAAATTCATTTGGTTCCAGTCGGACAACATGACGACTGTGGCTTACATCAATCATCAGGGAGGAGCAAGGAGTTCCTTAGCGATGACAGAGGTGGTGCACAGCGGCACTTAGCGGCCTTCTAATTACCAAAAAGCAATGCCAAAGCCATATATGTCTGCTATTTCTGAACAAAGGGGATCCCAGAGAAGCATTTACCCTTTGTACCATTATTGCGCAAGCTGTTTGTAAATAATTTCAGTGAGAAACCTAAAGTTTGTGAAAATCTTAACATTTTTTTTTTATTTGATCGCATTTGGCGGTGAAATGGTGGCATGAAATATACCAAAATGTGCCTAGATCAATACTTTGGGTTGTCTTCTAAAATAAAAAATATATACATGTAAAGGTTTATTCAGGGATTCCTGACAAATATCAGTGTTACAATGTAACTATCGCTAATTTTAATAAAAAAAATGGTTTGGAAATAGCAAAGTGCTACTTGTACTTATTGCCCTATAAGTTGCAAATTAACCCCCCCCCCCCCCCCATCTACATTGGGCTCCTTTTATGAAACTACTTTGGGCTCTTATAAAACTGACTCCAAGCATTCAAGCCTGCTGCTAATAAAAGTGACAGTCTAGTAAAAAAATATATATATATTTGTGATTCAGATAGGGCATGCAGTTTTAAACAACCTTCCAATGTACTATTATCAACAAATTTGCTTTGGTATTCTTTTTTGAAAGCTAAACCTAGGTAGGCTCATATGCTAATTTCTAAGCCCTTGAAGGCCACCTCTTATCTCAGTGCATTCAACTGTTTTTCACAGTTGGACAGTGTTAGTTCATGTGTTCCATATAGATAACATTGTAGTCACTCCCGTGGAGTTATTTATGAGTCAGCACTGATTGGATAAATTGCAATTGTTGTCAAAAGAACTGAAATAAGGGGGGCAGTCTGCAGAGGCTTAGAAACAAGGTAATTACAGAGGTAAAAAGTATATTAATATAACAGTGTTGGTTATGCAAAGCTGGGGAATTGGTAATAAAGGGATTATCTATCTTTTTAAATAATTACAATTCTGGACTAGACTGTCCCTTTAAACCTCTCTGCCACACTAATCACGTATAATTGCAATGCTCATGCATGCAATGTTTGTTAATTCAGATAGGGCATGCAGTTTTAAGCAACCTTTCCATTTACTTTTATCAACAAATTTGTTTTGTTCTCTTGGTATTCTTTTTTGAAAGCTAAACCTAGGTAGGCTCATATGCTAATTTCTAAGCCCTTGAAGGCCACCTCTTATCTCAGTGCATTTGACTGTTTTTCACAGTTAGACAGTGCTAGTTCATGTGTTCCATATCTATCTTTTTAAACAATTACAATTCTGGACTAGACTGTCCCTTTAAACCTCTCTGCCACACTAATCCTATATTATAAAAGACAAGAGTTTGTCTGAAGCCGTCATGCGCAGTTCAGACAAACTCTTGCAGCTGATCGCACGCGCAGGGGGTGAAAGAACGCAGCCCGGCAAGGAGAGAGAGAATATCACACAACATCACACAACACGGCCCGTGTCAACGGGCTTTAGGACTAATCATGTATAATTGCTCATGCAATGTTTGTTAAATGGGTCCCTATAACCTTACCCTTCACTGTCACTGTGATTATTTCTGCTATTGACAGATTATCTGCTCTTTCATTCTGTAATGGAGACCTATAATACAATCCCTATTCTAAACACTTTTTTGTCTCCGGATTTCACAGTCACCCAAAGACTTTTCACATCATCTTTAGTTCCTACAATTTCAGTAACCTGCATATTTTCATTCACAAACAAAGCAACTTCTCTACCTTTTTGCAGTGCTCGGTTCTCTTTACGAAAGCTGTATTGCAATTAAAGGTTCTAACTCATTACTTGCTCAAAAAAACTCTCTTAGACTCACCCTATATGTGCTGCAAGTATATCGCTAACTCACTGCCTTTGGCCGCTCACGGCACTGCACTCTTCTCCAGTGAGTGACGTTTCCATCTCTAAACCAATAGCCGTCAGTGTCAACTGACATCCTATCACAGCTCATTGGAGAAGAGCTGAGTAAGTGATATACTTGCGCATATAGGGTGAGTTTAAGTGATGGTAAATCCTAGAGTTTGGTAAATCCATCATTTTTATTTTCCTTTAATTGTAATATATGTTAAAAAACAGTTATTTTTAGGGGCACATCGTTCCTTTTAAAAACTGCATTAAATGTCCCTTTAATTCTGAAGGAAAAAAGTAAGTATTGAAGGATTTACAGTCACCTGCATGCGCTCTGTCTATGTAGCCTATTAGCTTGCAGACTGTATGTCTCCCAGGGCTGAGAACTCTTATTAACATGCTTGTAAATTTCACCTTTCCAAATCATCTCGAGCACTGGTTTTAAATGAATTTCCTTCTTTGCAATTGGATACTCACTCAGAGTTATCTTTCCAGATTGCAATATTTCTCCATCCCTCCCCACAGAACAGATCTCAGTGCAATTTGTAATTATCGTATTCATGCTGCCCTAGCTAAGAGCGGCTGTACAGAATATCACCTCACAGTTTAGGAGGTCGGTCCGTGGTATGTGATATCACAAACCTATTATTAAAGACAGAGTGCTTTGCATAGTTTTGATACCTTATCTACACAGGGATTTAAATCACAGGAAAATATATTGTGCGCGTTAACCGTGCATGCAAATTAAATGAAGTTTTGATACTGCAATTTTAAAAAAAAACTATTTCTATGCCGAGTGTATTTTCTGTCTTCCGTTATTTCTTTTTTAAGGAACAAGCTATTATGGGTTTTTTCTCTTCACATTAGATGAAGGATAGTTCAATTAAGCAAGATGATGCTAAACTTTAAAAGCAGGATGTAAAATAAAATGCACAGTTTTATATAGCGCCGATTACTGGTTTTGTAGGACTATATTTCCTTAGCATCAGTGAGCCATAAAAGATTTATTCTGTGATGAAAACCTCACTGCAGTGTAAAATGACTTTATGGTACCATTCTTTTAGGATAATACCATACTGCCTCTGTCAACCATTTTCTACGGTTTCCTGTATCTTTAGTGTATTTTATTATAGTTTCTTTCTTTCATGTAATTAGCAAGAGTCCATGAGCTAGTGACGTATGGGATATACATTCCTACCAGGAGGGGCAAAGTTTCCCAAACCTCAAAATGCCTATAAATACACCCCTCACCACACCCACAATTCAGTTTTACAAACTTTGCCTCCGATGGAGGTGGTGAAGTAAGTTTGTGCTAGATTCTACGTTGATATGCGCTCCGCAGCAAGTTGGAGCCCGGTTTTCCTCTCAGCGCGCAGTGAATGTCAGAGGGATGTGAGGAGAGTATTGCCTATTTGAATGCAGTGATCTCCTTCTACGGGGTCTATTTCATAGGTTCTCTGTTATCGGTCGTAGAGATTCATCTCTTACCTCCCTTTTCAGATCGACGATATACTCTTATATATACCATTACCTCTGCTGATTCTCGTTTCAGTACTGGTTTGGCTTTCTACAAACATGTAGATGAGTGTCCTGGGGTAAGTAAATCTTATTTTCTGTGACACTCTAAGCTATGGTTGGGCACTTTGTTTATAAAGTTCTAAATATATGTATTCAAACATTTATTTGCCTTGACTCAGAATGTTCAACTTTCCTTATTTTTCAGACAGTCAGTTTCATATTTGGGATTATGCATTTGAATTATTCATTTTTTCTTACCTTCAAAAATTTGACTCTTTTTTCCCTGTGGGCTGTTAGGCTCGCGGGGGCTGAAAATGCTTCATTTTATTGCGTCATTCTTGGCGCGGACTTTTTTGGCGCAAAAAAATCTTTTCCGTTTCCGGCGTCATACGTGTCGCCGGAAGTTGCGTCATTTTTTGACGTTATTTTGCACCAAAAATGTCGGCGTTCCGGATGTGGCGTCATTTTTGGCGCCAAAAGCATTTAGGCGCCAAATAATGTGGGCGTCTTATTTGGCGCTAAAAAATATGGGCGTCGCTTTTGTCTCCACATTATTTAAGTCTCATTTTTCATTGCTTCTGGTTGCTAGAAGCTTGTTCTTTGGCATTTTTTCCCATTCCTGAAACTGTCATTTAAGGAATTTGATCAATTTTGCTTTATATGTTGTTTTTTCTCTTACATATTGCAAGATGTCTCACGTTGCGTCTGAGTCAGAAGATACTACAGGAAAATCGCTGTCTAGTGCTGGATCTACCAAAGCTAAGTGTATCTGCTGTAAACTTTTGGTAGCTATTCCTCCGGCTGTTGTTTGTATTAATTGTCATGACAAACTTGTTAATGCAGATAATATTTCCTTTAGTAAAGTACCATTGTCTGTTGCAGTTCCTTCAACATCTAAGGTGCAGAATGTTCCTGATAACATAAGAGATTTTGTTTCTGAATCCATCAAGAAGGCTATGTCTGTTATTTCTCCTTCTAGTAAACGTAAAAAATCTTTTAAAACTTCTCTCCCTACAGATGAATTTTTAAATGAACATCATCATTCTGATTCTGATGACTCTTCTGGTTCAGAGGATTCTGTTTCAGATATTGATGCTGATAAATCTTCATATTTATTTAAAATGGAATTTATTCGTTCTTTACTTAAAGAAGTATTAATTGCTTTAGAAATAGAGGATTCTGGTCCTCTTGATACTAATTCTAAACGTTTAGATAAGGTATTTAAATCTCCTGTGGTTATTCCAGAAGTTTTTCCTGTTCCTAATGCTATTTCTGCAGTAATTTCCAAAGAATGGGATAAATTGGGTAATTCATTTACTCCTTCTAAACGTTTTAAGCAATTATATCCTGTACCGTCTGACAGGTTAGAATTTTGGGACAAAATCCCTAAAGTTGATGGGGCTATTTCTACCCTTGCTAAACGTACTACCATTCCTACGTCAGATGGTACTTCGTTTAAAGATCCTTTAGATAGGAAAATTGAATCCTTTCTAAGAAAAGCTTATCTGTGTTCAGGTAATCTTCTTAGACCTGCTATATCATTGGCTGATGTTGCTGCAGCTTCAACTTTTTGGTTGGAAACTTTAGCGCAACAAGTAACAAATCATGATTCTCATGATATTATTATTCTTCTTCAGCATGCTAATAATTTTATCTGTGATGCCATTTTTGATATTATCAGAGTTGATGTCAGGTTTATGTCTCTAGCTATTTTAGCTAGAAGAGCTTTATGGCTTAAGACTTGGAATGCTGATATGGCTTCTAAATCAACTCTACTTTCTATTTCTTTCCAGGGTAACAAATTATTTGGTTCTCAGTTGGATTCTATTATCTCAACTGTTACTGGTGGGAAAGGAACTTTTTTACCACAGGATAAAAAATCTAAAGGTAAAAACAGGGCTAATAATCGTTTTTGTTCCTTTCGTTTCAACAAAGAACAAAAGCCTGATCCTTCATCCTCAGGAGCAGTTTCAGTTTGGAAACCATCTCCAGTCTGGAATAAATCCAAGCCTGCTAGAAAGGCAAAGCCTGCTTCTAAGTCCACATGAAGGTGCGGCCCTCATTCCAGCTCAGCTGGTAGGGGGCAGGTTACGTTTTTTCAAAGAAATTTGGATCAATTCTGTTCACAATCTTTGGATTCAGAACATTGTTTCAGAAGGGTACAGAATTGGTTTCAAGATGAGACCTCCTGCAAAGAGATTTTTTCTTTCCCGTGTCCCAGTAAATCCAGTGAAAGCTCAAGCATTTCTGAATTGTGTTTCAGATCTAGAGTTGGCTGGAGTAATTATGCCAGTTCCAGTTCCGGAACAGGGGATGGGGTTTTATTCAAATCTCTTCATTGTACCAAAGAAGGAGAATTCCTTCAGACCAGTTCTGGATCTAAAAATATTCAATCGTTATGTAAGGATACCAACGTTCAAGATGGTAACTGTAAGGACTATCTTGCCTTTTGTTCAGCAAGGGAATTATATGTCCACAATAGATTTACAGGATGCATATCTGCATATTCCGATTCATCCAGATCATTATCAGTTCCTGAGATTCTCTTTTCTGGACAAGCATTACCAGTTTGTGGCTCTACCGTTTGGCCTAGCTACAGCTCCAAGAATTTTTTCAAAGGTTCTCGGTGCCCTTCTGTCTGTAATCAGAGAACAGGGTATTGTGGTATTTCCTTATTTGGACGATATCTTGGTACTTGCTCAGTCTTTACATTTAGCAGAATCTCATACGAATCGACTTGTGTTGTTTCTTCAAGATCATGGTTGGAGGATCAATTTACCAAAAAGTTCATTGATTCCTCAGACAAGGGTAACCTTTCTGGGTTTCCAGATAGATTCAGTGTCCATGACTCTGTCTTTAACAGACAAGAGACGTCTAAAATTGATTGCAGCTTGTCGAAACCTTCAGTCACAATCATTCCCTTCGGTAGCCTTATGCATGGAAATTCTAGGTCTTATGACTGCTGCATCGGACGCGATCCCCTTTGCTCGTTTTCACATGCGACCTCTTCAGCTCTGTATGCTGAATCAATGGTGCAAGGATTACACAAAGATATCTCAATTAATATCTTTAAAACCGATTATTCAACACTCTCTAACGTGGTGGACAGATCACCATCGTTTAATTCAGGGGGCTTCTTTTGTGCTTCCGACCTGGACTGTAATTTCAACAGATGCAAGTCTCACAGGTTGGGGAGCCGTGTGGGGATCTCTGACGGCACAAGGAGTTTGGGAATCTCAGGAGGTGAGATTACCGATCAATATTTTGGAACTCCGTGCAATTTTCAGAGCTCTTCAGTTTTGGCCTCTTCTGAAGAGAGAATCGTTCATTTGTTTTCAGACAGACAATGTCACAACTGTGGCATACATCAATCATCAAGGAGGGACTCACAGTCCTCTGGCTATGAAAGAAGTATCTCGAATTTTGGTTTGGGCGGAATCCAGCTCCTGTCTAATCTCTGCGGTTCATATCCCAGGTATAGACAATTGGGAAGCGGATTATCTCAGTCGCCAAACGTTGCATCCGGGCGAATGGTCTCTTCACCCAGAGGTATTTCTTCAGATTGTTCAAATGTGGGAACTTCCAGAAATAGATCTGATGGCGTCTCATCTAAACAAGAAACTTCCCAGGTATCTGTCCAGATCCCGGGATCCTCAGGCGGAGGCAGTGGATGCATTATCACTTCCTTGGAAGTATCATCCTGCCTATATCTTTCCGCCTCTAGTTCTTCTTCCAAGAGTAATCTCCAAGATTCTGAAGGAATGCTCGTTTGTTCTGCTGGTAGCTCCGGCATGGCCTCACAGGTTTTGGTATGCGGATCTTGTCCGGATGGCCTCTTGCCAACCGTGGACTCTTCCGTTAAGACCAGACCTTCTGTCTCAAGGTCCTTTTTTCCATCAGGATCTGTAATCCTTAAATTTAAAGGTATGGAGATTGAACGCTTGATTCTTGGTCAAAGAGGTTTCTCTGACTCTGTGATTAATACTATGTTACAGGCTCGTAAATCTGTATCTAGAGAGATATATTATAGAGTCTGGAAGACTTATATTTCTTGGTGTCTTTCTCATCATTTTTCTTGGCATTCTTTTAGAATACCGAGAATATTACAGTTTCTTCAGGATGGTTTAGATAAGGGTTTGTCCGCAAGTTCCTTGAAAGGACAAATCTCTGCTCTTTCTGTTCTTTTTCACAGAAAGATTGCTATTCTTCCTGATATTCATTGTTTTGTACAAGCTTTGGTTCGTATAAAGCCTGTCATTAAGTCAATTTCTCCTCCTTGGAGTTTGAATTTGGTTCTGGGGGCTCTTCAAGCTCCTCCATTTGAACCTATGCATTCATTGGACATTAAATTACTTTCTTGGAAAGTTTTGTTCCTTTTGGCCATCTCTTCTGCCAGAAGAGTTTCTGAATTATCTGCTCTTTCTTGTGAGTCTCCTTTTCTGATTTTTCATCAGGATAAGGCGGTGTTGCGAACTTCTTTTGAATTTTTACCTAAAATTGTGAATTCCAACAACATTAGTAGAGAAATTGTGGTTCCTTCATTATGTCCTAATCCTAAGAATTCTAAGGAGAAATCGTTGCATTCTTTGGATGTTGTTAGAGCTTTGAAATATTATGTTGAAGCTACTAAATCTTTCCGAAAGACTTCTAGTCTGTTATCTTTTCCGGTTCTAGAAAAGGCCAGAAAGCTTCTGCCATTTCTTTGGCATCTTGGTTGAAATCTTTAATTCATCTTGCCTATGTTGAGTCGGGTAAAACTCCGCCTCAGAGGATTACAGCTCATTCTACTAGGTCAGTTTCTACTTCCTGGGCGTTTAGGAATGAAGCTTCGGTTGATCAGATTTGCAAAGCAGCAACTTGGTCCTCTTTGCATACTTTTACTAAATTCTACCATTTTGATGTATTTTCTTCTTCTGAAGCAGTTTTTGGTAG
Organism: Bombina bombina; assembly: GCF_027579735.1. Classification (NCBI taxonomy): domain Eukaryota; kingdom Metazoa; phylum Chordata; class Amphibia; order Anura; family Bombinatoridae; genus Bombina; species Bombina bombina. The sequence continues at coordinate 19,994,411 of NC_069510.1, read as the reverse complement.
AAAAGTACTTCAGGCAGCGGTTTCAGTTTGAATCTTCTGCTTATGTTTTTCATTAAACTTTATTTTGGGTGTGGATTATTTTCAGCAGGAATTGGCTGTCTTTATTTTATCCCTCCCTCTCTAGTGACTCTTGTGTGGAAAGATCCACATCTTGGGTAATCATTATCCCATACGTCACTAGCTCATGGACTCTTGCTAATTACATGAAAGAAAACATAATTTATGTAAGAACTTACCTGATAAATTCATTTCTTTCATATTAGCAAGAGTCCATGAGGCCCGCCCTTTTTTTGTGGTGGTTATGATTTTGTATAAAGCACAATTATTCCAATTCCTTATTTTATATGCTTTCGCACTTTTTTATCACCCCACTTCTTGGCTATTCGTTAAACTGAATTGTGGGTGTGGTGAGGGGTGTATTTATAGGCATTTTGAGGTTTGGGAAACTTTGCCCCTCCTGGTAGGAATGTATATCCCATACATCACTAGCTCATGGACTCTTGCTAATATGAAAGAAATGAATTTATCAGGTAAGTTCTTACATAAATTAGGTTTTTTGTCAAACAGGCTGTCATGTATATATATTTTTTATGTTTTTGACAACCCTTGTCTTCTGAGAAGAGAAAACTGTAGCTGTAGGTGGACTAGTTTGCAAGCCAAGGACTTGTCCAAACGCAATTGTCACTTAAAGGGACATTAAACCCAAAATGTTTCTTTCATGATCCAGACAGAGAATAGAATTTTAAACAACATTCCAATTTACCTCTATTATCTAATTTCCTTCTTTCTTTAGATATCCTTTGTTGAAGAAATAGCAATGCACATGGGTCAGCCAATCACACGAGGCATCTATGTGCAGCCACCAATCAGCAGCTACTGAGCCTATCTAGATATGCTTTTCAAGAAAGAATATTAAGAGAATGAAGCAAATTAGATAATAGAAGTAAATTAGAAAGTTGTTAAAAATTGTGTTCTCTATCTGAATCATGAAAGAAAAAAAATGGGTTTAATGTCCATTTAAGATGCAGCATTATTTGGCGAAAATTAAAGGGATATAAATCCCAAATATTTTATTTTGTTATCCAGACAGATCATACAATTTACTTGTTTAACAAATTTGCTTTGTTCACATGGCATTGTTTGTTGAAGAGATACGTAAGTAGGTGTATGCAGCAATACATGACATGAGATAGTGCTGCCATCTAGTGGTCTTATAAATGGTAACATTCTTGCATAACTGCTGCCATATAGTGCTCTAGACAGCTTCACGCTCCTGAACTTACGTCCCTGCGTTTTTATAGGAATGAAAACTAAGGCAATGTGATAACAGAAGAGGGGGGAGAGAGAGGAGAGAGAGAGGAGAGAGATAGAAGAGAGAGAGAGAGAGGAGAGAGAGAGAGAGAGAGAGAGAGAGGGGGGGGGAAAGATAAAGGAGGGGGAGTGAGAGAGGGGGAGAGAACAAAAGAGATGGGAAAGAGCTAAAGATAGGATAAGAGAGAACAAAAGAGAGGGGGAAGAGCAAGAGAGGGGGAGAGAGAGCAAAATAGGGGGGGAGAGATAGAGAGGGGGAGAGAGAGAGAGAGAGAGGGGGGGGCGAGAGAGAGGGGGGGGCGAGAGAGAGGGGGGGGCGAGAGAGAGGGGGGGGGCGAGAGAGAGAGGGGGGGGAGAGAGAGGGGGGAGAGAGAGGGGGGAGAGAGAGAAGGGAGAGAGAGAGAGAGAGAGAGAGAGAGGGGGGGAGAGATAAAGGAGGGGGAGTGAGAGAGGGGGGAGAGAGAGCAAAATAGGGGGGGAGAGAGAGAGAGGAGGAGAGAGAGAGGGGGAGAGAGAGAGAGGGGGAGAGAGAGGGGGGAGAGAGGGGGGGCGAGAGAGAGGGGGGGGCGAGAGAGAGAGGGGGGCGAGAGAGAGAGGGGGGGAGAGAGAGGGTATAAGGAGGGAGGGGGGGGAGAGAGAGGGGTGGGAGAGATAAAGGAGGGGGAGTGAGAGAGGGGGGAGAGAGAGAGGGGGAAGAGAGAGGGGGGTAGAGAGAGAGCAAAAGAGAGGGGGGAGAGAGAGAGCGCGCAAAAGAGAGGGGGGAGAGAGAGCGGGCAAAAGAGAGGGGGAGAGAGAGAGCGCAAAAGGGAGGGGGGGAGAGAGAGCAAAAGAGAGGGGGAGGGAGAGAGGGCAAGGGGTAGGACCGATGTACTGAAAAAAATGGCCCGTGTGAACGGGCTTTAGGAATAGTATATATATATATATAATGGGTAAATGTGTTCAATTTTCATGTATTTAGTTTTTCTTTAAGCTCTATAAATCCCCCAAGACCCATGCTTTGAAATGTGATTGCCTGTAATTTGGTCGGAGGGCTGGGGTGAAGAAACACATTTTTATAAAAAAAATATAAAATAAAAACACACATTTTGTAGGTAGGGGCCTTTTTGGGGTCATAAGAGCTAATCAAAAAGGCCGAAAGACACCCCCCCCCAAATTTAAATCTAAATTTAAAGCCTAGAAGACCCTTTTAAAACCATGACGCTATAAAGCTTTTACTAACCAGGTGATCACCTAGCATGAATAATTGTGCATTTATTTGAGTGGTTTCTCATGGGAGCCCCTATGTGCAGATCAAAGTTATATACATTTACCCAAAGGGCAGTTTTTATATGTGGATAATAGAGATGTGCATGTGAATATTCAGTGCCTGCACTATTCAGTATTCATTTAGTTTAAAACTAAACAAAAACAGAATTAATAGAAATGTTCCAAAGCTTACTCTGGAGGGCACGGAGAGAATAATAAGGTAAGTATTAACCCCTTTAAAATAAAATAAAAAGAAAATTAATGAATAAGGACTATTTTCATCAGTATTTTTTGTTTTCTTTCATTTTTTGTGTGCATTCATTCAGATATTAGTTTTATTAAAATGAAAATACAATTTCCGTGACGAATGTGCATTTGTACGAACATAAATGCACATCTTTAGTACACTTTTTTTTACAACAGTGTTTAAAAAAATACACCCACACACTATTTTTATTTTTTTTCTAACTTTTTTTTTTTAAATTGTAATAAAAATATACATTTTTAATACACATTTGTTGCAGAGTTCTCATGTGTCATGATATTTACATGAAATAATGGTACTATTTGAATCTACTGGGTTTGCTGAGGGAAAAAAAATATATATATTTCTATAGAAATGGAGTTTAAACAGTGCTTCCTAAAGGAATATTCCACAAAGACATATGGAGAAAACAAAATAAAAATATATTTTGTGTTAACACAGTGTGATTTCAAAGAATATAAGCGATAATAACCGCTCACCTGTAATAACCGCAAAGTTGAATGGTAAATAACCCGTTTTGGTGGTGTGTTTTCCGTGATGATCCTTAAATCTGGATATGGAGTATATCTGGTAATAAAATCAACAAGCCGTCTGTATGCCTGAAAATGTGTTTTTCAGGTTTGTAGGAGAACCCCCTAGCTTACTGCGCTAATGGGACAGTAAGTAATTAGTGGGTAATTTCCATATTATTATCTTTCCTTGTTGCTGTACCTTGTGCATATCAAGATTACACAGTCCTTAGCAATACACCTTTGTGGGGATTAAACACATAGATATATCTTGTGTTAGCAAAACAATAGTTAGAAGCTGTAACACATTAGAAGGTATTCTTTTTGCATTAAACTACTCCTCAGTTTAGCAGCTGACTGCTAAAGTTAACAATTGAGCAACAGAGATTTGTTTGCCTTGACAGTATGCTCAGCTTCATTAAATTTCGGTGAGAACATTATTTTTGAAAAGTGTCTGTTTTTAGAATGTTCACAAACTGTTGTTTTCCAAATGTGATTATCATGTGATGTCCGCAGTAACGTGTCAGGCATCCGTTGGGAACAGATGGCGGAGGTGTCTATATAAATATACCTGAACAATTATACAGCTTCCCACATAGACACAGACATGACTCTTTAATGCTGTCAACAGTTCTGTTGCTCAAACCTACAATTAAGCGCAGGAGTGATCCAGCAAACTAAGTGAGCATTTTGGGAATAAACTAAATTTAACACCTTAGCAGTTTTATGCTCTTTTGATATTTTATTTTCTACAAATCCAGTAGATTATAAAACAAAATTCTTCAGGCTAAAGAAATGTGACATACATTTTGTTTTGACAATGCAAGAAGTGGGCCGTGTCCCTGCAGAGAATCTGTTCTGATTTTTCAATGACAGACTAGCAATTATATATATCAGCAGGTTTAATGTCATTTGCTATATTCATATTTTTTTTTCGTCACCCAATACGGCATAGTCTCTGCGTTGGTTCTGAAGCTGTGGACAAAAAATGTAAATGTTATAAGTGGTGTGTTGGTATTTCTGCTGATTGGAGCACTGTTTTATTAAAGGAATGTTATATTTAAAGGGACAGTAAAGTCAGAATAAAACTGAAATGGAATTGATAGAGCATGGAATTTTAAAGAAATTTCTAATTTAGTTCTATTATCACATGTGCTTAGTTTTCTTGGTGTTTGCTATTGAAGAGTAGTCCTAGGTGACCCTTACAGCAGTGTTTCCAACAATATAGTTCAAGTGCAATTTCAAAATGAAAGTAATAGAAAAATAAAACAAAAATGAAATATGCACAGGTGCATTTTAATTTTAAATATAAGCATTTTTGCTATATACTTCCATTAGCAAAAATGCTTCTACTAAAAGTTATTACTGTTTTCTTTCTAATGACAAGTTGAGTCCACGGATCATCACAATTTCTATTGGGAATATCACTCCTGGCCTGCAGGAGGAGGCAAAGAGCACCACAGCCAAAGCTGTTAAATATCACTCCCCTTACCCACAACCCCAGTAATTCTCTTTGCTTGTAGTTGCAAGGAGGTGGTAAAGTTAGGTGTTTGATTCTTCAATCAAGAGTTTTTTATTTTTAAAGCAGAGCAAGTTTGCTTTGTTTTCCTTTGGGGGTTTAGCCGTAGTCCACTTTAGTCTCTTCAGTAGAACAGTGGTGGCTTTTAAGCTTTTGGGAACTTGGGGGTATAATCCCCTCTGTGCCTCCCAGGATGTTGCTGCTGCCCTTTGTGGTAAAAGACTATGTAGGTTTACTTAGTCTTTTTTTCTATGTCCACAGGTCCATGTTAGGAAGGACTCCTTTCAAGCCTAGTGAGCTGCCTTACTTGCCGGGCAGTCTCTGAGTAAAGCACAGGAAAAAGTTTTTCACTTATGGGGTTAATCCTGCTTATGTGCAGGTGCTTTATTATGGCAGCATTTGTTGTTTGTGGGGCACTGTGTGAGGATGGCCCTGTTAGGGTGTTGTTTAGTATCCCTATTTGGGCTTATGTTTTTTGTATTTTAAGTGTGTGCTGACTTGCTCTTTTTTTAGGCCCTTTCTCTGTAGCATAATGGGTATAAGCATTGCTTATGATGTGGGAATCCCAGGTTCAATAACCCGTACGCATTCAATAATTATTTTTGTGTGATGTTGTTACTGGGGAGCGTATCTCGCCCTTTCTGTTCCTCTCGGCGGCTGTTTGTTTAGAGTAATGCCAGCCGGGAGGTGGTGTGGCACACCCACGATGGGCGGAGCGTTATCCCTTCTGTACTACGGAGCTGCAGTGGTGTGAACATCCTGTTTTGCTTGGATCTGTTTGTTATTGTGTGCAGACCGGCTGCCGTTTGGCTCATTGAAGTCCAAATTTTGCTTCATGTTCCGGTTGGAGGGGGTAAGGTAAGCACCTCAGCAAAAGTTTGTTGAGGTGTAGAGGTGTGCTGCAGGAGTCCTGGGTTCATTGCCTGTATTTAAGATTTTTTTTATTAAGGTGGCACAATGTTATTTAAAGAGACAGTAACATTTTATTTTGTTGTTTTTTTGGTAATCTGTGTGTATGATGGACCAAGAGGACTTGCAAGCTGTGACCTGTAATTTATGCTTAGATGCTAATGTAGAGCCTCCTATCCCTTTCTGTCCCTCATGTATAGAGAGGACTGTTCAGTATAGGGATAGGCTTTAAGATTCTAAGCCTTCTTTTTCCAGGGAGACTGTTGTCCAGGAGCCTCCTGTTCAAGCTGTAACGCAGCTTTCTCCCCATTCATCCCAATCTCAAACCTCTTTACATGCAGTGCCCTGCATTTCGTCTCAGGTTGTTTTTTCTTTACAGGATTTGTCTACTCACATATCCTCTGCTATATCTGAGGCCTTGTCTGCTTTTCCTGTGTTGCAGGGTATGCAAAAAAGGATTTCTGATTCTGTGGCAGTTATGTCTAATGTTTCGTCCCACAAGACTGAGGAAGAAGATATTTCAATAGCGTCTGAAGGTGAAATTTCAGACTCTGATAGTGTGTCTCCTTTGGCTGATTCTGAGGTTGTTTCTTTCAGATTTAAGCTGGAGCACCTCCGTTTGATACTCAGGGAGGTTTTGGCTTCTTTGGATGATTCTGATTCGACAGTCATAGTTACTCCTAAGAAGGCTAGCAAACTTAACAAATTTTTTGAGGTTCCTTCTGTGGTGGAAGTTTTTCCTGTTCCAGATAGTGTTTTAGAAATTATTTCACGGGATTGGGAGAAGCCTGGAATTCCTTTCTCTCCTTCTCCTATTTTTAGGAAGATGTTTCCTATTGCAGATTCTTTTAAGGAATCCTGGCAGACGGTTACTAAGGAGGGAGCTATTTCCACTTTGGCTAAGAGGACCACTATTCCTATTGAGGGTAGTTGTTCTTTTAAGGATCCCATTGATAAGAAGCTGGAGGCCTTTCTTAAAAGGATTTATGTTCACCAGGGGTTCCAATGGCAATGTATTGCTATGATAACCAGTGCGGCTGCATATTGGTTTGATGCGTTGTCTGATTCTATTCAACAGGAATCTCATCTGGAGGAGATTCAGGATATAATTCAAGCTTTAAAGTTGGCTAATTCCTTTACTGCGGATGCTTCTCTTCAGGTCATCAAGTTAGGAGCAAAGATTTCAGGTTTTGCTGTTTTGCCGCACAGGGCTTTATGGCTAAAGTCTTGGTCTGCGGATGTATACTCTAAATCCAAGCTTTTATCTATTCCTTACAAGGGAAAGACATTGTTTGGGCCTGGTTTGGCTGAGATTATCTCTGATATTACGGGGGGAAGGGGCATAATCTTCCCCAGGATATGAGAAATAAGCAGAAGGGTCGTTGGAGTAATTTTCGTTCCTTTCGTAACTTCTCTAGTAAATCTTCCTCGTCCTCTTCCAAACAGGATCAGTCCAAACCCTCTTGGAGGTCCAATCAGTCTTGGAGTAAGGGGAAGCAGTCCATGAAGCCTGCCACTGACTCAGTCAGCATGAAGGGTCTGCCCCCGATCTGGGAATGGATCGAGTGGGGGGCAGGCTGTCTTTGTTCGTTCAAGCCTGGGTAAGGGATATTCCAGATTCCTGGGTGGTAGATATTGTGTCTCAGGGATACAAAATGGAGTTCAAACGTTTTCCTCCCAGGGGCAGGTTTCATCTTTTAAGGTTATCTGTAAACCAGTTTTTCTTTACAAGTTCAGCTAAGCTCACTAAAAGGATCCGTATGGCAGGAAGGATTGTGTCAGTCCTTATTCAGCCTTCAATCTGGTTGACTGGGTCAGTGGAGTTCGGCTGCGTCACCCTTTTTGCTCCGATTTCTCGGGGCCTAGAGTTTATTTTCTCTTTTGGGGGTTTAGCGGCTCTGGAATTGTCCTTGGACTTTTTCCAGCTGTGGTTCTTGAGACCTTTTGGACTTTCTGTTCCTCGGGTTCCTTAGGGGGACTTGGTTCCCTTTGGGAGTTGGTTCCTTTGTAGGGACATGGGCAGTGTGGTCTCCTCAAACTCTGTTTAGGGTTTCTTCCTTGGAGCTGGGGGATGCTCTGCATCCTTCTTTCATCTTCTCCTCTGATTTTATGGGGGTGATGTGGAGACTAGCCTTTGTTCTAGTGACTTTGTTCTCGAGGTATCCCCTTGTCGCCTAGGGCTCCTTGTTTTGGTCTTTGCTTCCTTAGCTCCTTGGAGCGTTGTCTCCTCTTTTGGTCGGGATTTGCAAGTTTTCTCCATGTCCATTTTACTTTGGACATTGTATGGTTATCTTCCAGGGGTCTGGTTTTTATATCTGACGGGGGATTTCAGTTTCCGGGTTCTTGATGGTTTGGGGCTCATACCTCCTCACTCTGGTTCTTCCAGTGGCTGAGGTTCTCACTCAGTGCTTCCTTTGTGGATCCCATTATGGGTTGTAACGGACTGTTAGAATCTAGAGCTGGTACGGGGATCCCCAGTTCCAGGAAACTTGGGCTGTGTCCTTTGGTTGGGCTAGTTGAAATGGTTCCGGCTGGTGAGGTAGCTCAGTTGGTAAATGCCCTGACTACAAGAAGCCTGTTTAAAGGATCTATGGTCACAGGTTCAGATCCCGGCAGGGCCGACTCAGCCCTTCATCCTTCCGAGGTTGATAAAATGAGTTCCATTAAATTTGGTCAGGTTTTCTTGGGTGCTGATGCCCCTTAAGCCTTCGCCTATTAGTCGGTTTCCCTTGGTCGGCTTGCTGAAATAGTGTGATTGCTTCGCTGCTCTGCTAGCAAAGGGTTCGCTATGGAACCACTGCAGCTATAGCACCTTGTCTGGTGCTAGCAAGTTAAAGTCTTCAGGGGATTCCTTCCAGATCAGGGCATTGGAGATTTGTTTTCTTGGTTCAGCTTATGCCTTTGTCCTGGGGGCAGGGGCTTTGTCCTTCCGGACCTTTTTGCTGGCCCCCCTTTGTCTGGGGGGTCTTATATCCTTCTTCGGAAGTGTGGTCCCTATCTTAGGGCTTCTCCTGTCTTCAGGAGGTTGGGACAGATGGGTTAACCTATTTTGGAGAGAGGTACGCTCTCTGGGTTGTTCTGTCCATCTGGAGAGTTGCTGGCTCCGCCTTGAGTCTATGTTGGGCATTTAGCTATCTCTCTAGGTTTACGGCCTTGTCAACGATCTCCATGTTGTGTTTCGGGTTGGCATCCGCGCACTGTTGTAAAGGCTGTGCTATTTTTCCGCTCGTTGTTTGAGCTGGGGTTTTTCTGGTCCCCTGGTGTCAGACCTGCCGATACTTTGGCTGGCCCGGCTTGAGGTAGGTCCTGAGATCCGTTGTTCTTCTCGGATCTTGGGGGTGCATTGTTCCTCGTTGAGGTTCTGGGCTCTCCTTTTATTTTTGAGACCTATGTATAGGTCTGGCGGTTCGGTTGCTTAGAGTGTGCCTTCTGTAGTGGAGGTTTAGCACTCTGCATTTGGTAGCCGCTTCTAGCAAGTATTCTTCTGTGTCATCCTGAGGATGGTTGCGTGTTCTTGACTCAGGTGTTTACCTCGTATGGACCTGCTACATGTAATTTTGCCTGAATTCTTCAGTGTTCTGAGCTCAGAGGATGTTTGGTCTCCGTTTTCAGTTGTCTCTAGGCGCTGGTTGACTTGCTGCCTTGCAAGTGAGGGGTTGCTCTTTGAAACCAGCTGCAGCTGTTTGCACCTTGATCGTTTGCTAGCTAGCTTCCCAATCCTTTGCAGGATGTTGGGAGAACCTTTTCTCTGTTCTGCTACCTGGTTCCCCTTGTTTTCAGGACCCATTTAGGTCTTGCGAGCTTGGTTTGATTTGGGGGATTTCCTTTGATTGACATTTATGGTAACCTTTCGGTTTCTGTTTGGTTCTTCCTTGCCTTGTTCCTTTGGGATTTTGGCTGGGGTTCCCTTCGCTAGTAAATGGTGTGTGGTGGGGGACGGTGTATCCTTGAGGACTGTTGGCTCAGTTGAGTCTGATGTCACTGTCTCTAGCTAGGCTTCTGGGCTATCTGCTGGTCAGTCTCCTAGGGGCCTTTTCCCTTCCTATTTTCTCGGCTTCGGACAAGGTAGGGTTTTTTTGTTGGGTGGTGGTTTTCAGGCCTGGTGCCCTCAGAAGGGGCCACATATTGTACCCTCCCATTTTGGCATTCAGTGTCCTCTATAGCTTGGGTATTGTTTTCCCACAAGTAATGAATGCAGCTGTGGACTCTTTCCATTTAGGGAGTAAAACATAAATTATGCTTACCTGATCATTTTCTTTTCTTCCGATGGAAAGAGTACACAGCTCCACACCCGTCTTTTATGTGGGGGGTCTTTGTTTTTATTCTTCTGGCACCTTTTCACACTGATATTTCTTCTACTGTTCCTTGTTCCTCGGCAGAATGACTGGGTGATGATGGAAGTGGGAGGAGTATTTAAGCCTTTGACTGGGGTGTCTTTGCCTCATCCTGGTGGCCAGGTTCTTATTTCCCACAAGTAATGAATGCAGCTGTGGACTCTTTCCATCGGAAAAAAAAATATCAGGTAAGCATAATTTATGTTATTTCAAATGCAAATAACAAGTGAAGATAAACGTCTAATAAATATGCGCGGTAACTTACTTTTTGCCGACTTCAAAACTCACTTGTTTGTGAACTAACAGTTTCAACTGTTCTCCAGTCAGTGCTCTTGCTGCAAAAGAAAATGCTGTACTGCTGGAGAACAGTTACAATTGTTGAGAAGGGGCGGCCGGAGCGTGGGGTATTAGAATGGTACTGCTTGATTAAAAAGTAAGTTACAGCGCATCTTTATTAGAAGTGATCAATTATAGTCTCTGTAAAAGATTGCTTAGATTCCAGACCTGATTCTAATAAATTTAAAGTTTACCTTCACTTTAAATGAACAATGTCCCACACTTAATACTCTGCAGCTTAACACATTAAGGAAAATATTTTTTACAGTGTAGTAAAGAACGCTAAAAACTGTAGATTCTAACCCTCAAAATATTTTTGAAAGAAGCGTCTTTAGTATTAGACAGCTGATAACTAGATCCCAACTCTATTGCCACTGTCTCACTCAGAGTGAACATTCACCTCTCCACTCACCCAGTCAAGTGATATAATATTGTGTCTGAACAGAGTTATCAAACGGGAGTTTCTCCTTGAGTCTCACTACAGATACCAAACTCTCTTCAATTAAAATTCATTTTGTCAGTACGCGCAATAAGAACTAAGACTTAACCAAAAACGTTATCAAGGTGTGCTGCCAATGCTTATCAGTACTATACGAACCATTGCAAAGTAAGGGGTTTTCCATATCTTAAACAACTGCAAACTAAGAAAGTTGCTCTCAAATTATATTTTCAGATCATAGGGAGTCTTGTGGTTGGTATTTCTGATTCTGTGATTTTATGAGCTGATTTTAAGCACTGAAATTTAAAGCAGAACAAATCATGGTAGGGTGTTTCTAATGATAGTGAGAGTCCACAAGACCCTTACTCTTAGGAATAACATCACTTGGCCACAAGGATGTGGCAATTACACTCTACACCAGAACTTAAGTATCCCTGCTACTTCCCCTTCCTTCCCAGTAGTTAATTGCCTCATATAGGAGAGGGCAAGGATAGAGACGGAGGTAATAAACACCTTAGTGAGTCCTTGGTAGTATCAGCTAGTTTATCTGTTTCTAACAATCTTTCCCCTACCCAGAGTGGTAGCTCTTCTCAAACAGGAGGACATTTCAGTGATTCTGATAGCCTTGGTATGGCCATGCAGAACCTAGTATACAAACTTACTTCAGATGTCCAGTGATGTCTCATGGCGGCTTCCTCGAAGGCCAGATCTTCTATCTCAAGGCTCGTTCTTAAATCAAAATCTTCATTCTCTCCATTTAAATGCTTGAAGGTTGAACGGTTGATTCTTTCTCAGTCAGGTTTTTTTTACTTTGTTATTGATACTCTGATTCAGGCACACAAGCCTGTCACTAGACAGATTTACCACACGGTATGGAAGGTTTATCTGTCTTGGTGTTCTGATTGCTGCTACTCCTGGCATTCTGTTAGAAATCCACACAATTTACAGTTCCTTCAGAAGGGCCTAGACAAGAGTTTATCTGCTAGTTCCATTAAGGGTCATATTTTGGCTCTTTCTGTTCTATTGCTTAGAAAGATAGCTTGTTTACCAGATATTCAATCTCTTGCACAGGTTCTTGTACATATCTATCCTGTGATTAAGCCTATTGCTCCTAAGATGAGAACCTTCAATAGTATCTGCAATGAATACAATATACCTAATAACAACTTTTATCCGTACCTCCAATTGCGCCATTTCATTAGATAGAAAATTCAATCAGTCCATACAGAGGATAGTTTTGCCAAAATAGGTGATTATATTAATCTTTACAGGAAAGGTAGTCACTCAATTTCTTTACAAGGTCAACTATATGTAGATAGGATATCCTCCAATTGGGAGAAGTATTTTGTGGATATTAACATAGACATGATTAAAATAGGTATCAAATGGGTTCGAGAGGTGCCCCTTTCTTCCTCCTGGAAATAATCACATATAAAGCTAATTAATAATGTATATATTACACTATCTAGGTTAGCTAAATGGTCTCCCAATAGTTCTGGCAGATGCTATAGGTGTAATTTTGTTTCAACTTATTCTCTTTATTGCTTTTGGTCCTGTCCGAAAATTATTCAGTTTTGGCAGAAGGTAAATTACTGCCTTAACAATATTTTGGAATATAAACTCAACCTAAAACTGTAACATATATTTTTTTCTTTATAGGGCCGTGGGTTTACCAAATTCAAATCTAATTAAAACGTCCATCGTGATTGGTTGCAATCTAATCCTGAAAAACTGGGCATCTCCATCTCTTGAGGCATTTACTCAGGCAATAAAATCTCAGGTTATTTTTGAACAATTTAATAATATCCCCACATTACAGAATAAACAAATATCTCTTTTTTATTATAAATGGTTAAAAATCATTCAGCTCTACCATCGTACGATCCAAAATATTCTTACTAGGCAATTCCACAGGACTATCACTTTTGAAATTTTAATTTTAAGAAATATTTTTCCGGTATCATGGCACTTTTCTTCGAGTTCTTTTTAGACTAATTAAGATCAGAGGGGAGGGCATGGGATGGAGAGTTGTGGCAAGTTACCCTTCCCCCTTCTTTTTTTGTCTCTTTGCCTCTTTGTTTGTTTTGTTGTTTGTTTGTTTTTGTTATGTTTTGCTCGGTATGGCTGTTTGTGTTGTGTATTAAGAAGATATTTAAAATGTTCAAGATACCAACAAAATGTTGTACTCTTTTATCCAAACTACAGATTAATATTTATTGTGACATGAAAACATATGTATACGTTGGATATTCTTTGTGTTAATCATTAATTATTGCTCATCATTATCTTTTAATTCCTTTACATGGTTGAGTATAGAATGTTTACTATATTGTTTACTGTACATGAAAATGAATGTACAATAATTGAGCTTTCTTTGTTCTGTATTCCCTGTTTTGACAATGGAATTGTATGGTGTCTTGCAACATAAATAAATGAGAAAAAAAAGCCTATTGCTCCTCCTTGGAGCTTTAATCTGTTTTTCAGAGTTATACAGCATCCTCATTTTGAGCCTATGCATTTGTTGGATATACAAGCTGTTGTCCCGGAAAGTATTTTTTTTGCTAGCTATTTCCTCACCTTGTAGAGTCTATGGGCTCCATTTATTGAGCAGCGGATGCTGCTTCGGAGTCCTATCATTTCAGCCTGTCATAAGACCGCTGCTCCTTAACCTGTCCGCCACCTTTTAGGTGGCAGATTGAAATCATCCTGATACAATATGATCAGGATGATTGACAGACCCTGCTATCGGCCGATTGGTCAGTATTAAACAATGTCGACTGATGATAAAACTACCCCTAGGAGTTGTCAGCGCTTTCATGTTATCCGCCTTACTTGGTATTTCATTACGATAAGGCTGTTCTGCGAACTAGGTACATTTTTTTCCCTATGGTAGAGTTACAACTATTTTGTTGGCCTTATAGTTGAGAAGTGTGATAACATTAATCAATAGATTTTCATTCCATCTTTGTGTCCTAATGTTAGTTCTACTAAGGAGAGACTATTGCACATGGATATGGTTAGGGCTCTGGAATTTTACCTTCAGGTGGCAAAGGACGAGTCTTCTAGTTTATTTGTCCTATATTCTGGTAAACGTAAGGGTCAGCAAGCTACAACTATTTCATTGGCCTTATAGTTGAGAAGTGTGATTTTTTTTCTCCCTATTTGGAGTTGGGTTAACAACCACCTGCAAGCATTCCACTCGTTCTGTTTCTACTTCCTGGGATTTTAAGAATGTAGCTTCTGTGGAACAGGTTTGTAAGGCTGCAACTTATTCTCCATTGTATATCTTTACCAAGTTTTATCATTTTGATGTTTATGCCTCGGCAGAGTCCGCTTTTGGTTGGAAAGTTCTTCCGGCAGCTGTTTCTAGCAAATAGAAACCTGCCATACTTTTTTTCCTACCCGGTTTTTTTGTGGACTCCACAGCTTGAGTATTGGTTCCCAAGAGTAAGGTCTTGTGGACTCTCACTACCATTAGAAAGAAACCAAAATGTATTCTTACCTGATAAATTCCTTCCTTTCTTGGTAGTAAGAGCTTAATAACCCACCCAGTATTATAAAGGTATTTTTTTCTTTTTTTGTGGCAGCAGTCCTCTTTTGCACCTCCTTTTCCCTGCTGTCTTTCTTACTTTTCTTCCTAACCTCGCCTATATGGACTACTGGGAGGGAAGGAAAAGCAGAAGGGATACTTAAGCTCTGATTTATGGTGTATTTGCCTCCTCCTGTTGGCCGGCTGATGTATTTCCAAAGAGTAAGCTCTTGTAAACTCTCACTATCAAGAAAGAAAGGAAATTATCAGGTAAGAATACATTTTGTTTTCTTAGGTAAGGTTTAATACAGAAGTACTACTGACGACACAATCAAGATTTGGTGATATGAGGGGGAGGACAGAGGTCAGAAGCATAATGAAGCTTGTTGGAAGATTATTTGAAAAGGAAGGATAATTCAGTGTAGATGAGAGATGGTGTTCTATATAACAGGTGCATTATAATAATACTGTAGGGTTGGTTGGGAGGTAATTTAAAAGTAAAGTGCGATACATGGGAGATGGGGTCAGTGTTATAAAGAAGCTTGCATGTAGATTTAACCCTATCAAGATTTATTGACTCATAAGGTCATTTAATGTGAATACAAAAACAATAACAAAACTTGAGAGTTACATATTTATACTTACGATTCACATGTTCTTTTCTCCATATGGACCCTGCAGTTTCAAGAGGCACTAATCAAACCTGACACAATGGCATTCTGCAACTGACACAACCTAAATAGACGCCATTGGGACCATGTGGTTTAGTATATTGATATTCTACAGCTGTACTAGAGGAATGATTTTGTTTATGTCAACTTAATTGGATTGTTGCATTGATTCATAGAACAATAGAATAAATATATTTCTGGAAGGAACTCTGAATCAAATTGCAATCAAAGCTTTGCAGCATCTCAAAAGGGTTTGTTAGAAATGGAAACCCTATTGCTCTATTTGATGATACAATATTTCCTACAATGTAATCTGACCCATAACTCTTAGGCCAAGGTCATGTCCCTGAAGATGCCCTTTAATAGCAAAACACATAGTGCATGCGAGCAGGCTATATAATAACTGCCTCAATATAGTCTTTTCTTTAAAAAAAACACTTTCTTATTTAATTTCTCTTTTAGAATCCTGTTATGTCTTTGTACATTTACTTTAGTTTTTCTGAATGCGCATTCAACATCAAATTATATTTTCCAAATGATTTTAACTCTTTCATGGTGGAGTACATTTGTCTGTTCAATCCAGACTAGTTGTCGCACACCACATTAACAAATGTAAAGAACATTGATTTAGTATTTTTTAAGTTATAAAGATTAATATTTGCAGATGTTCCTATTAAGAGTAGGGGTGGGATTGTTTTAGTGTTATCAGGGCTCAACTGCGTCTTGGCATTTTTTATTTTTTTTTAGCGAGTGTTCTATTTTTCAGTTATGGACATAGATTCTTTGTTAGGTTGCCTGTTACACACGTGGATGTGGATGTTTTGTGGTAAAAGAAATGCTGAATATGGCCAGCACCTGTTGCATTAGTCTCATTTTTGAGCTGGATTTGAACATATCTTTGTGTGTTGCACATTTACTAGAAGAATTCAGGCTCAGAAAAGGCTGAACGCCACTGGTTGTCGCCATATTCAGCACATGTCTGCTAACATATATGATGAGTAATACTGGCTTTCACTTCCACACAACCAAACATGGGTAGGTAGACAATATTTAGATCTTTCACATTCACACAACTTTCTTAATACTGATGGAAATCTGTGCCGACAGATGCATTTGCCCCTCCCTTTCACAACTGAGTCAGCTAAGTGTTTACATGTTTGGAGTACCTTCTTAGTTATCCTTACTTATTCTAGCTAGTGTCAAGGCTTGTTCAGATTGCTTGATTTCCACTCTAAATCCAATAACATATTAGCTAATCTATGTGTACAAGCTAGCTATATATGATACTCATCTCTCGATGGATGACAGCTTAGTATCGTTCTTTTATTTCAGCATATTAGGAATTATGTGATTTACTTCCTTGGTGACAAGTGTAATGATCTCTTTATTGTAATACTTAGATATTATTACTTATTTTGATGTATATTTTCCTCTTATTGTTGATTATGCTCATAAGCTGATGGAGTGTAGTGTTGTAATTACTTGAATAATTGCATACTTTTTGTTATATAAGATTATATCTGATGTATATTATACAGTACATTTCAATAAAATAAAATAAAGGAAGTACAAATTAAAATAACACTTTTTGCAAAAAAAGCTGTTCCGTTTAAGACCATTATAGATCTGAATGATGCTTATCTACCTATCCCCATCCTTCCAGATCATTAAAAATGTCTCCTCAAAGCCATGGGGTATTTTTATTAGTTTTGTAGCTCTTTGTCTAGGTTCTAGAAACTTTGCATGCAAAGTTTTTTGTGACTCCTTATCTAGACGCCGTTCTTGTCAAAAATGTATCAACAGAGCTGGTGGCTTTTTATTCATTAAAAATTATCCAGATACTTTAGACTTTTAGATTGTAGATCAATCATTTCAAAAGCTCTCCTGTGCGTTGGGTTTTCCTTGTATTTATTCTTGGTTTGGCTACAGTTTTTCTTAGGGGGATACAGATTTGCAAGTAGTCTGGCATCTTACAAACCTGCAGATGTGCATGAGATTACAAAGTGGCGCTAATGACAATCACTTGCTCATGGTTATAGATGAGACCATTGCAAATTAACTTCCTATCCCAGAATGTTCTAGATCATCTAAATTATCTGTCTCTGTTAACCAACGTTGATTTATTAATAATCTGGTCTTAGTATAAATACATGAGAGATCAGAGAAATTATTTCTGGTTTTAAAGACTTGGGAAAATCCAAACAAAAGGGAAAACAGCACACCTTGTACAGGGGCACAGAGTCACAAACTTGCCAGGTCCTCACTGCAATATAGTATATGTAGAAACTCCAGCCACCAAAGAATTCTTTAAAAGACCTTTATTTTCATAGGTTGGGTCCAAAAGACAAAAGAACAATGTTTCAAGCCTGCAATAGACTCTTACTAAGCCTATAACTAAAAGCCTATTGCAGGCTTGAAACATTGTTCTTTTGGACCCAACCTGTGAAAATTAAAGGGACAGTCTACACCCAAACATAAGTTTTGCCTATCTATGTAAACACATACAATAAGCGTTCTGCACCAAGTCCTTTGAACAGCAGCTGGAAGGTAGTAGCTGAAAATGTATAACACTTTTAGTTGTAAACTGCCGAAAATGGCCACCAGGCTCCACCCACCTTTTGCACGCAGTTGGTTATGTTAGGTCTTCTCAAATAAAGATCGACTCGTAAATAAGTTGCCATGCTCGCACACGCTGATTTGCCCATGCGTGGTTGAAACACTGATGTGTTGCTTCTTAAAGATTCCCCATTATTGTTGGTTGTAATTTTCGTTCCGTTAAGAGTTTAACTGAGCACTACTCTGCATAGCACTGCATTTAAAAGTGGTGTTCTCCTTCCCTCTCTTTGTGCTGAAGGCTGAGGCTCCCGGTGGCTGCTAGTTTATCCCAAAGTTTTTCCCTCACATTTGCTTTGGGCATTTTTATTCTTAGAGCCTGGGGGATTTACTACGACTCAAGGGAGGCACATATTAAACATTTTAAAAACCCACACACAAGAGTAAAAAAAACCTGCACGCATGATGAATAAAAATTCTGTCTCTAAAGTCACAGAGCAGGTAGGAGTTGTGCTGCCCTGCTGAGACTGCCGTGCTTTCTTGAATTAGAGGAAGCATGTTGGGAGGGCGCTAGTATCTGCCTCTAGATGTCAGCCAAATGAATCAGGGCACAGTGGTTAAAGGAAGGTAGATAGTAAAGAGTCTGTATTGTTAGATGTAATTTTATAGCAACAGTTTTTGGCAATGGTTTATATTTTTCTTAACATAATTCAATTCTTAATCTGTTTATTTTTTAAAATTAGTCCTCGTTATTTTCCCTGTCCAATTTCTGGTTGTTTTTCTGCTGAACAGCAGTATTCTGAAGCTTATTATCACATTTACACAGCAAACTTTTACTCTTTATTTATAAGTAAAAAACATGAGCCTGTCACTTCTGTATTTACAGATTTGTCTTTGTCTTCCTAGTTCCTGTCTAAAAAAAACTGTAAAACAGCCGGTGTCCAGCGAACACTATTCACACCTCACTGCACAAGGGGTCATCTGCACGGCTCTTTACCACAATGATTCATTTCAAATACAAACTCAAACCCTCACACTTGCTTATCACAAATGTCTGTAAATGTACAGACGACCCCTTGTATAGTCATGTGTGAAGGATCAGTGTTCCCTGCACAACGGGTGCTTCAAAGGATTCTGGCTGAAGTAAAAAAACAAACAAATCTTATCTAAAAGAAGCAACCTGTAGATAGGACTGCAAAGAACCGACACAGATTGCTTCTGGTATGCTCTCTAGGTATTTATAATGTATTCTTATGCACTTCTTAGCCCTAGAAGTTGCCAAGATTAAAAAAAAAAAAAAACATAATATCTTACAGACTGTATAAAACTAAAAAAAAAATATGCCTATTAGGAATTTCTAAATGAAAATGTAATCTATTAAATAATTCCTGTTTCAAAAAACATAATGTATGTATATTTATGCTGTGTGACTGTGCATCTGTGTGTATCTATGCGTGTGACTGTGCATCTGTGTGTATCTATGCGTGTGACTGTGCATCTGTGTGTATCTATGTGTGTGACTGTGCATCTGTGTGTATCTATGTGTGTGACTGTGCATCTGTGTGTATCTATGTGTGTGACTGTGCATCTGTGTGTATCTATGTGTGTGTGACTGTGCATCTGTGTGTATCTATGTGTGTGACTGTGCATCTGTGTGAGTGTGTGACTGCATCTGTGTGTATGTATGTGTGTGACTGTGCATCTGTGTGTATGTATGTGTGTGACTGTGCATCTGTGTGTATCTATGTGTGTGTGACTGTGCATCTGTGTGTATCTATGTGTGTGACTGTGCATCTGTGTGAGTGTGTGACTGCATCTGTGTGTGTGAATGTGCATCTGTGTGAGTGTGTGACTGCATCTGTGTGTGTGAATGTGCATCTGTGTGTGTGACTGGGCATCTGTGTGTGTGAATGTGCATCTGTGTGTGTGAATGTACATCTGTGTGTGTGACTGGGCATCTGTGTGTGTGAATGTGCATCTGTGTGTGTGAATGTACATCTGTGTGTGTGAATGTACATCTGTGTGTGTGTGACTGGGCATCTGTGTGTGTGTGTCTGGGCATCTGTGTGTGTGAATGTATATCCGTGTGTGTGTGACTGGGCATCTGTGTGTGTGTGTGACTGGGCATCTGTGTGTGTGAATGTACATCTGTGTGTGTGAATGTACATCTGTGTGTGTGTGACTGGGCATCTGTGTGTGTGAATGTGCATCTGTGTGTGTGACTGGGCATCTGTGTGTGTGAATGTGCATCTGTGTGTGACTGTGCATCTGTCTGTGTGACTGTGCATCTGTGTGTGTATGTGTGTGTGACTGTGCATCTGTCTGTGTGACTGCATCTGTCTGTGTGAATGTGCATCTGTCTGTGTGAATGTGCATCTGTGTGTATGTGTGTGTGACTGTGCATCTGTGTGTGTGTGACTGCGCATCTGTGTGTGTGTGACTGCATCTGTGTGTTTGAATGTGCATTTGTGTGTATGTGTGTGACTGTGTATATGTGTAAGTGTATATGTGTATGTGCATCTGTGTTTGTATGTGCATGTGTGTGCACATCTGCATGTGCTAATAGGAAAATCATTAAAAAAGTAAAAAGCACTAAAACACCATCCTCTTCAAGTACAGCTTTAAAATTCAATGTAAAAGGTAATTATGAGGTGGTTTTTGGCATCTCACACGAGATTACATAAATTTATTGAAAACCCTGTGAAAATGGTGGAAAGGCAACCGTTAATTTGCACATGTAGTTATGTTCCGAAATGGAACCCTATTGGAATAAAGTTATTGCCACTTTAGAACAGATAATATTCAAAAAAATATTTATATGCTTGATATTTTTTTTATTAATTCTATCCATTAAATTAACTTGCAAAATATGGAAAAATGTCTCCCAAATAATAATTAAATCAACATACAAGAAGTTAGGATATAGACAAAATATTTATATGCACTTTAATTACTTTACCTGCAAATTTATACTGCAGTGCTTCACCATTAACCCTTTCTGTTAAGTTTCCGAATTGCACAGCTCTAACTCCCCCCCCCCCACGATTCCTTTTATGGCTGCATCTATATCCACCTTTGCTTTGGTAGAATGCAAGACTTTAGCAGTTATTATCTGCTGGAGCATGCCTACGAAGAAAATATCCTGATGTGAACTCAGTTAAAATACAATGGCTGTGTTTCTGATGCTAAACACTGAGAAGGGGGGTGGTGGATCAGACTTCTCCAGACTGCATGGCTAAGTAACTTATTTTTGAGTTATTTTACCATTTTTGTCTGCAATTTTTTAACAATTTTTTATGCAAACTATTTTTACTTAATTAGCCCTTTTAGGATATGCACAGATCTCAATTTTTTTATGGCACTTTAAATACATATTATTTCCAGATTAGGAGTCAATATAGTAAAGTTGCAGCAGTTAATTCCCATTGGAAGGCTTCTCAAGCCATTATTTAGAAGTACATACACAAAATATTGTTTAGTGTGAATAAAGAGTTGTTCTCTAATATAGTTAATTCCTTATGACATGGTTGACAATCTCTGTACTAACAAAACTGAGTCACAAGAATCCTTACTTTTTAGTCAGATCATGGGCTAGTCAGCAAGTTATCTCAATGACTGATCATGTGTGTTTGTGCATATTCACTTGCATGTGTTTGTCTGGCTATTCTGGACTGTGTATATGTGTGTCTGTCTGTCCCTGACTGTCTATGTGCCTGCCTATTCCTGCCTCAGCTTACTGCCATCTGAAGAAGCAACTTCTCTGTTTAGGTAAGAGAATAAGTTTATATAATTAATATGTTTATTACTATATACATAGGGCTAGATTACAAGTGATATGTTTTTGTTTTTTTCCGCAATCGCAAAAACTCCGCTAGTGTTAAGCTTTTTGCGTTAGTCAGGTTGCGCTAGTTTTACAAGTTCCGAAAAAAATATTTTTGCGATAGCGGTAACCCAAATAGCGGGGAAAAAAAACTAACTTGCATTTTCACGTGCATGTATTCCCCAATAGAAATCAATGGAAAGGGGAAAAAAAGACCCACTCTGTCGAGCAAACGCCATGACAAATACTCATTAGCGCAAACCTGACATGAAAATATGAATATTTCATATTCCAATGTTCTTTAACATGTTTTTTCTAATATCTGCATACCTGATCGCATACTGTAAAATGCACAAAAATAATCACATACTATAATAACCTCATCAGTATGTATCTCTATGTAAAAGTAATTTGGTGGCTGTTTTTCTAACACCTGAGATCCCTTATAATTTTTTTGTGCAATATTTTTTTAAAATAATGTTTATTTGACAGTGTTATTATGAGTGTAAGTGTACTTTGTAATGTATTTTTGATGTGTTTTGTGAGACTATTTTGTTTCGGAAAACGATTAACCACAGCTCTGAGATCACGGTAAGGATTGAAGCATAAAAGGCGATTATGCTAGCGCAATCTTGATTTCTCTCAACTTGTAATATCAGCGCAATGAAAATGGCTTGCAAAAACACGATATCAATACTGCAAAACCTTTTGCGACTCACTTATAATCTAGCCCTATTTGAAGAGCTGTGTCAGCCTGCACAGACTGTGAGATGAGGACAACCATTGTTTTATAATTATTCATAAGTAGTGAGGACCTAAACTTCATCAGACTTTATTAACAATTGCATACTCAGATTATAAAGATTATATTATAATAATAACTTGCAGTAGAAAAAATTCACAAGCAAAAAGCAAACAGAACTGCCACTAGACAGCCACAATAGCTAATGCTAGTTTTAGGAACTGATGCCGGTCCGCCTACAATAAATGTCCCCCTGCATTTCTGGCTGAGGCAAAAAAATTGCACATGTGCAATTTGAAATAGCTAACTGAAAAATATAAACGTGCACTGCTAAACTGTCACACAAGAAATCAGCTAACTGGGCAAGAAGAAAGCTGTGGGCGGAGCTTGCCAGCCATTTTCAGTTGCTAACAAACGATGATTATTTAAAAGTTTCATGTACTTCTTACAAGCTTATAGATGTGGAGCACATTGCAAGATGCTTGTCTGGTATGTAACAATAAGTGATAAAGAATAAGTATTGGGTCTAGACTGTCCCTTTAAGGTCTTTTAAAGAATTCTTTGGTGGCTGGAGTTTCTACATATACTACATTCTAAAGACTTGAGAACCACTTATGTATCAGTTTTGTGTTAATATTTAGTTAGCAAAAGTGGCAGCTGTGACCCATATCAACCATGATCGGGTGTCCACATGAATGTTGCAGTACAATAACAGCAGATATCATCAAGTGAACGAATACTTATTTCAGAGTAGTTAAATAAGTCGGCTTGAGGTCAAGTTTGGTGGAATGTTTTTTTAGGGCTACCATGGACAAACAAAGGTTGTTTTAGATAAATTCCTTCATTGAAATGACTGGGGTTTTTTTTTTACAATTGAGCGGGTGACATCCCCTGTCTTTGTCTCAAGGAAAGCCTAAAGATTGGTGCTGGTTTTTTTTTTTGTTTTTTGTTTTGGGGGGGGGGGGGGGAGTTAAGAAATGTTTACTTAGGCCAAATTAATTCTCAGCTGGGGCTTTATGCCTCTCATGATATTTTTCTTCTCTAATTTTTGCCTAATAAAAAGTTAGTTATGAGGAAATGTCTTTAGAAGACAAAAGACTGGAATCTTCTCATGCTTTGTTTAAAGTGGTTTTACAGTTGACTACTGCCCCACTATATATTGTTTGTGTACCAGACCTGCCTATTCTAAAGAGCAGACTAACATTGCAAACACAACTTCTGTTACATTGTGTGTAATGTGGCAAACATACTGGAATGTTCCATGTTGTTTCATTTGCAACTTTATTGAGTAAAACGTGAGAGTGTAATTGCTAAACTGCAAGAAATTGTCAGTGATTCCAATGTCAGTGGTTTGTCAAAATTCCAACTAATGTATAAGGCACTATTATGCGTTTGCACATATAGAAGCTAAGTTATATTTTATTGGGCTATAATATCTGCCAATATCCATTGTATTAAATCCTTAAGAAAGATGCTTTATGGCCGTCTACATAAATATTTTCTTAAATCTGGCAGATGTTTTCTTTTTCTTCCTGAGGCTGCACATATTTTGCAGTAAGCAACCTGACATTATCAGACACTGTTACTTTGTCTAAAAATGTTTCTCAAAACTATGTAAAAAAAAAAAAGTTAATATTTAGCATTAAATCAGCTTTTAAGAAAGTTACAGCGCTTGCTTTTTGCTTGAACAAAACACAGTGATTAAGTCTCTTCTGCCTAGAATTGAAGTCTGATTGATATAATTCAAGCACAGGGACAATGAGGTGACAAACAAAAAACGGCATTACCCACGCTTTAAGCAGATTCCAATTAGCATAAACATATCTTTGTTGTATCTGTAAATGCGTAAGAAGGATGTCTGTACATTTGCAGATGCTGGCAAATTGGTGTTATTAACATTACAATTACAAAGGAAACTCGAATCTCCTCATTTGGCCTTCACATCTGTTGCTTTTCATGTTTCGTGTATGGTTTTGATGAATATCGCCAGATCAGATCTCCAACCACCATTGATGCATTTAGTTACCACCATTGATGCATTTAGTTACCACCATTGATGTATTTAGTTACCACCATTGATGCATTTAGTTACCACCATTGATGCATTTAGTTACCACCATTGATGCATTTAGTTACCACCATTGATGTATTTAGTTACCACCATTGATGCATTTAGTTACCACCATTGATGTATTTAGTTACCACCATTGAGGCATTTAGTTACCACCATTGATGTATTTAGTTACCACCATTGATGCATTTAGTTACCACCATTGATGTATTTAGTTACCACCATTGATGCATTTAGTTACCACCATTGATGCATTTAGTTACCACCATTGATGCATTTAGTTACCACCATTGATGTATTTAGTTACCACCATTGATGCATTTAGTTACCACCATTGATGCATTTAGTTACCACCATTGATGTATTTAGTCACCACCATTGATGTATTTAGTTACCACCATTGATGCATTTAGTTACCACCATTGATGTATTTAGTTACCACCATTGATGCATTTAGTTACCACCATTGATGTATTTAGTTTTTTTGCTGCCCTTGGCATAGCCAAAGATCATTAGTTTGTAGTAACAATAATTAAAGGGATACTAAACCCAAATTTGTTCACCACCAATCAGTAAGCGCTACCCAGGAACCTAAAATGGGACGGCTCCTAAGCTTAAAGGGACAGTATACTATAAAATTGGTTTTCCCTTAATGTGTTTCCAATTACTTTTTTTACCAGCTGCTGAGTATAAAATGTATCAGATTTGCTTTTTTAAGACTTATTTGTGTATATAAATTAGCTAATTTTGTGTTTTGAAGCCACAACCTAATAAAATGGGCTGAGCTTGTAGGTATAATCAGAACTCATTACTTTATCACATTGTGTACATATACCTGCGTCTTTATCTTATATCTGTCCATAAACCAATCACCAATACTTGGAGAGAACAATGGAAAATTAACATTTTATTACCTTCTCTCTTCTATAACCCACTGGGAGTGTAATTTCTTTTACTGGCTGTGTTAACACAGCTTGCCCTTGAGGCCAAAAACTTTCAAAATAGGTGTGGATACCACAGGCTAAATAAACAATTTCAAATGTCATTATAAGGGTAATGGAAATACTTGTAAACAATTTAATACCATCCAGCAGGTAAAGTGGATCATTGGGAACAAATTAAAGGGGAGAATTTTTTTGAGTAAACTGTCCCTTTAAATGACTGCTTTTTCAAATAAAGATACCAAGAGAACAAATAAAAATTGATAATAGGAGTAAATTAAAAAGTTGTTTAAAATTGCATGCTCTATCGGAATCATGAAATAAAAAAAATTGAGTAGGAAGGTGTTATTCCTAAACTTTTATAACCCCACAAATCATGCTGGTTTAGGCACAAGTCTAGTTGGCCAGGGACACACACATACATATGTGTGTGTCCCTGACAATTTTGTACCAAAATTGACCAAAGTCATTTTTTAACCATTTGTCAGAATATAGAAAACTCATGAGTCTATTCCAGCTCATCATAATTCCCATGAAAATAGATTTCATTCTTAAAAGCATTCTTACAAAACAGCTGCCATATATTGTTACATACACATGCATGCTCCTAAGCTTAACTACCTGCTTTTTAAGAAAGGATACCAGGAGAATGGAGTAAATTTGATAACATAAATAAATTGGAATCTTATCTGAATCATAAAAGTAGCAATTTGCGTTTCAAGTTAAAACGGTTACATTTTGAGTTTGTTTGTAGAATGATATGTATAATTAGAAATATTTATTATTTTTAATTTAGTGGTTGTGCTTAGTCTAAGAGTGAGTTTGAGATCATAAAATTTGTGGTTACAAAAAGTGTACTAATAAAGCTGATTATCAGGAGTGCACTGGCAAGTGACTACATAAAGCGGGGGATTCCCGCCTTCTCTGTCCTTTACCTCTCATTCTTCTGCATTGACCACTGGCCTTGCTAATTCAGGGCAGCTGGCATCTTTAATGGTTAACAGTGCTGCTGTAATGAATGGGGACACAAAGCACACACCCTGTGGCATCACTGACCTTCATTTTTTGGTGGTTATGATTGGCCCAGGTTCTAGAAACATTAACTATTTAATAACATCCCAGTGTATTTTTAAAATGTTATATGTGTAGTTGCAGAATCCTATAACCTGAGAAAGTATGGTTTTGCTTTTGTGTGAGCCAGTGTATTACAAGAAAGCAGAAATTATTTTGTAATAATAAATAACAATATTGGTATACAGATGGTATCTATAATAGCTAACCAAAGAGGAACATACTTGCAAGCCTTGAGGATACCAGCGTTGTTCCATCAGACACTGATTTACAAATTATGCTCAGGTATGTTTATATATGCAGTATGCAGAATTAAATATGTGAAAAAAACAATTAGCAAAATAAAAACATCTGTTATTTTGCTATATATATATATATATATATATATATATATATATATATATATATATATATATATATAATCTCTATATATAATCACACACACATGAAATGCATGATGTCTTGCACATCAAAAAGAAGATTTGACAGCAAAGCGGAATAAAAGTAATAACGAATATGGTACGTTTTCAAAACAGTTTATGTAAATGTTTGTGGCTCTAAACCATGCATGTATTATTATTATTATTATTTGTTGTTGTTGTTATTATTATTAGTTATTTTTAGAGCCCCAACAGATTCTGCAGCGTTGTATTATGGTAAATTAGTCTTGCTGGATAGAATGAGACGTTTCTCCAGGGGGTGGGCATTATCATTCCTGGGAGCTCTAGAGATTTAAGGATTATTAATCTACACCTCGGCCCATTTTAGAGAATTCATAAAGGTGATGTTATCCCTGTGATGTATCTTGTACCACGGTCATGTCTAGTTGTTATTTTTATTTGATTTCCCTTCGGAGGAAGCTCTAGAGTTAGTGAGGCCTTAGGGAAAGCAAAAAAGCACAAATTGATATGTATGTATTTCCTCATTTAAGGCAAGCACTGACAAACCCAGGGGCCTGGGATCGCGGTCCTAGTATTTTACTTCTAGTTCTTAACATTTTGAATTATTCAACATATAGCTTATTATGTATTAGTACTAATGACAGAGACAGAGTGTCCCAAAAAATGACTTCAGGTAGTTAGGCAGTAAGCTAAAGCAAGGACCTTTGAAGAGATACTAGCAGTGCCATGTGGTAAACAAGTACGGCAGAAGGAGCTAAGGGCAGTTAGTTCCTGGTTCAAAACATGGTGTAAAAATTAGGTGTTTGACTCTTTTAAATCACTGGGTTGACTTTTCACTTGAGTACAATGTGCATGTATATTAAACCTGATCTTAAATGTACAAGAAGGGACAATATTTATGACGATGTAGAGACACTTTGGGTTGAAATAAGCATTTGAAAAATATATATATATATATTTAACTTCACCAAGCAGTGATTCAAACCTTCTCCCAGCTGATGAGTAGCAAAAACTACGGAACAGTCTGTCCTGGGATGGTTATGAATCACAGCACTAACCCTAGCTAAGCTTATAAGCTGTGTGAACAGCGATGCTTTGGTGTAAAGGGAATCTGCTGAAAGCAGATTTGAAGTAAAAAGGTGTGTCATTGTGAACCTAATTTGCATATCTTACCCAGAATCCTTTGCTGCATTGGAAACACTGTAATTCAGAGGTTTTCTGTGGGAAGAACAAGCCTTCTGGCCTGTCTAGATTTGTTAATGAACTACACAATTAGTTATTTTCTCTCTTTCTCTCTCTCTCTCTCTCTCTTTTTCTCTCTCTCTCTCTCTCTCTCTCTCTCTATATATATATATATATATATATATATATATATATATATATATATACAGTTGTATGCAAAAGTTTAGGCACTCCTGACAATTTCCATGATTTTCATTTATAAATAATTGGGTGTTTGGATCAGCAATTTCATTTTGATCTATCAAATAACTGAAGGACACAGTAATATTTCAGTAGTGAAATGAGGTTTATTGGATTAACAGAAAATGTGCAATATGCATCAAAACGAAATTAGACAGGTGCACAAATTTGGGCACCCCAACAGAAATATTGCATCAATATTTAGTAGAGCCTTCTTTAGCAGAAATAACAGCCTCTAGATGCTTCCTATAGCCTGTAGTGAGTGTCTGGATGAAGGTATTTTGGATCATTCCTCCTTGCAAAATATCTCCACTTCAGTTAGGTTTGATGATTGCCGAGCATGGACAACCCGCTTCAAATCACCCAACAGATTTTCAATGATATTCAGGTCTGGGGACTGGGATAGCCATATCAGAACATTGTACTTGTTCCTCTGCATAAATGCCAGAGTAAATTTTGAGCAGTGTTTTGGGTCGTTGTCTTGTTGAAATATCCAGCCCCGGCGTAACTTCAAATTTGTGACTGATTCCTCAACATTATTCTCAAGTATCTGCTGATATTGAGTGGAATCCATGCGACCCTCAACTTTAACGAGATTCCCAGTACCGGCACTGGCCACGCAGCCCCATAGCATGATGGAAAATCCACCAAATTTTACTGTGAGTAGCAAGTGTTTGTCTTGGAACGCTGTGTTCTTTTGCCGCCATTCATAACGCCTCTTGTTATGACCAAATAACTTAATCTTTGTTTCATCAGTCCACAGCACCTTCTTCCAAAATGAAGCTGACTTGTCCAAATGTGCATTCGCATACCTGTTTGTGGCATGTGTGCAGAAAATGCTTCTTCCGCATCACTCTCCCATACAGCTTCTCCTTGTGCAAAGTGCGCTGAATTGTTGAACGATGCACAGTGACACCATCTGCAGCAAGAGAATGTTGTAGGTCTTTGGAGGTGGGCTGTGGGCTGTTTTTGACTGTTCTTCTCATCCTTTGCCTTTGCCTCTCCGTTATTTTACTTGGCCTGCCACTTCTGGCCTTAACAAGAACTGTGCCTGTGGTCTTCTATTTCCTCACTATGTTCCTCACTATGTTCCTCACAGTGGACACTGACAGCTTAAATCTCAGCAATAGCTTTTTGTAGCCTTCCCCTAAACCATAATGTTGAATAATCTTTTTTTTAGGTCATTTGAGAGTTGTTTTGAGGCCCCCATGTTGCAACTCTTCAGAGGAGAGTCAAAGAGAACAACAACTTTGCAATTGACCACCTTAAATGCCTTTTGTCATGATTGGATGCACCTTTCTATGAAGTTTAAGGCTTAATGGGCTCACCAAACCAATTGAGTGTTCCAATTAATCAGTGCTAGGTAGTTGCAGGTATTCAAATCAACAAAATGACAAGGGTGCCCAAATGTATGCACCTGTCTAATTTCGTTTTGATGCATATTGCACATTTTCTGTTAATCCAATAAACCTAATTTCACTACTGTAATATTACTGTGTCCTTCAGTTATTTGATAAATCAAAATGAAATTGCTGATCTAAACACCCAATTATTTATAAATGAAAATCATGGTAATTGTCAGGGGTGCCTAAACTTTTGCATACACGTGTGTATGTGTATATATATATATATATATATATATATATATATAATGTAAGATTGCACACTCTGTACACTCTTCTGTTAAACAAATAATTTCTACATAGGCAGAACTCCTGTCGTATGGCTATGCTACCTCAGTGGTCAATGAATTATGTATGTTTTGCACACAGATTGCTTTGGATTTCTCTCTTAGTAAATATTTTTCTTAAAGACACAAAGTCTTTCTTTGTCCCTTGTGACATCCTTCCTTAGTCAGTCTTGGTCTACTGTATCAACTAACTGTGGTCTCTAAGGCTGGGGCGGGGTCTGAGTTTCCTGAAGATTGCAAGAAGTTTGGTATCACCTTGAGGCAAGGTTACCAATCAACATTCTGGAACTTTGAGCGATTTTCAGGCTATTCAGCCCTAGCCTCTATTGAAGTTGTAAAAGTTTATCCATTTCCAGCCGGACAGCATCTTGGCAGTGGCCTAAATAACTTATCATTGGGGTTAACCGCAATCTACTGGCCATGCAGGAAGTTTCTATTACTCTGTCTTGGAAAAGAGAGGAATTATTGATACCTATTAGCAATTCACAATATCATGTGTGAACAACTTGGAGGTGGATCATTCCAGCAGTTGATCGGTTCATTTGAGAAAATGGTCTCTCTATTGGACATTTTTATCATTTATTTATTGAATAGGCTTACAGGACATAGATCTAATGGCTTCTCGCTTAAATCTCACACTTCCAATCTATTGTGCAAGATCAAAAGATTCTAAGGCTCACATATTAGTCACCTTGGTTTGGCCATGGGACTTTTGTTTGTTTTTATTCCAACAGTCATTTCTTTAATCAAACAGAAGTCAATATCAGTAATATTATTTGCTCCAGCCTGAATCTTTGAGGCAGGCCAGAAAGCCTGTAACATAAGACTTAACACAAGATTGGAAGACATATTTTAAGTGGTCTTCCTCCAGAGGGTTTTCTTGGTATCCTTTTTAATTCCTACAATCCTTCATTTTTTCCAGTATGCCCTTCACAAGGGTTTGTCAACTATGTTCTGCCTTATCTTTTTATTCATAGGAAATTGGTTAACTTCCTGAAGTTCAGATTTTTGTTCAGACATTAGACTTAGGCCACAGATGGAACTTATTTTTCCACCCTGGAATTTGAACTTACTTTTCGCTATCTTATAAAGTTCTTCTCGTGAACTATTGTATTCCATTAATATTGGCTATTCTATCGGAAAGTACTCTTTCTATTAGCAATGTCTTTAGCATAAAGAGTTTTTAAATTGTTAACCTTGTCTTGTGATTCTATATTTCTCACTATTCACAAGGTGAAGGCTATACATCAAACTAAATTTTATTTTCTTCCTAAAGAAAATGTCAATCAAGAGATGGTTGCTCCTTCATGGGTTCAGATATTGCTGATAGTAGTAAACACTTTGGTTTCCTCAGGAGGGGAGGATGCTTGTTAATGTTTTAGATATTTATGCTATATTTGAGGCCCTTCAGAGTTGGCCTATATTGAAAGGAAATTTTTTTTCTCTGTTTCAGATTAGACTGTGTTACATCTGTAGCTTATGTCAATCATAAGGGGGACATTTGCAGTATATTGTTTATGAGGATAGTATCTATATTTCTTATCTAGGTAGACATTTATTTCTGCTGTTCATGTTCCAGGACTGAATAACTGGAAAGAAGTTTTTTTCTCAGTTTCCAATTTTTCCATTTGGAAGAGTAGTCTCTTCATCTGGCTATGTTCTATCAATTTTCAAGGTACAGTGTAAGATCAAGGGATCTTTGAACTGTGTTTGTGGATGTTCTGTGGTAGTTTAGTGGTCATTCTTGCTAACCTATATTTTTTTCCACCTATGGGCCCCAATTTATCAAAGGTCTTGTGGACCTGATCCGACACTGCTGATCAGGTCCGCAAGACCTCGCTAAATGCGGAGAGCAATACGCTCTCCGCATTTAACATTGCACCAGCATCTCACAAGAGCTGCTGGCGCAACCCCGCCCCCCGCTGACTCTCAGCCAGTCGGCCGCCAGCAGGGAGGTGTCAATCAACCCGATCGTATTCGATCGGGTTGATTTCCGGCGATTCCTGTCCGCCTGCTCAGAGCAGGCGGACAGGGTTATGGAGCAGCGGTCTTTAGACCGCTGCTTCATAAACTGTGTTTCTGGCGAGTCTGAAGAAACTATTTATTTAATAGCTATTGTACCTAGTTGAAATAAATACAAAGTTGCCTGTAAAATAAATATAAATCCTAAAATAGCTACAAAATGATTATTCGTTATATTGTAGCTATATTAGGGTTTATTTTACAGGTAAGTATTTAGATTTAAATAGGAATACTTTAGTTAATAAGATTTAATTTATTTCGTTAGATTAAAATTATATTTAAATTAGGGGGGTGTTAGGGTTAGACTTAGCTTTAGGGGTTAATACATTTATTAGAGTAGCGGCGAGGTCCGGTCGGCAGATTAGGGGTTAATACTTGAAGTTAGGTGGCGGCGATGTTAGGGAGGGCAGATTAGGGGTTAATACAATTTATTATAGTGTTTGTGAGGCGGGAGTGCGGCGGTTTAGGGGTTAATACATTTATTAGAGTAGCGGTGAGGTCCGGTCGGCAGATTAGGGGTTAATAAGTGTAGTTAGGTAGCGGCGACGTTAGGGGGCAGTTTAGGGGTTAATAAATATTATGTAGGTGTCGGTGATGTTAGAGGCAGCAGATTAGGGGTTCATAGGGATAATGTAGGTGGCGGGTGGTGTGCGGTCGGCAGATTAGGGGTTAAAAATATTTCTTATAGTGGCGGCGATGTGGGGGGACCTCGGTTTAGGGGTACATAGTTAGTTTATGGGTGTTAGTGTACTTTAGAGCACAGTAGTTAAGAGCTTTATAAACCGGCGTTAGCCCAGAAAGCTCTTAACTACTGACTTTTTTTTGCGTCTGGAGTCTTGTCGGTAGAGGGTCTACTGCTCACTTCAGCGAAGACTCTAAATACCGGCATTAGGAAGATCCCATTGAAAAGATAGGATACGCAATTGGCGTAAGGGGATCTGCGGTATGGAAAAGTCGCGGCTTGAAAGTGAGCGTTAGACCTTTACCTACACGACTCTAAATACCAGCGGGCGGCCAAAAGCAGCGTTAGGAGCCTTTAACGCTGCTTTTGACGGCTACCGCAGAACTCTAAATCTAGGCGTATGGCTTTAGCACATCTCTGGGGTATAGTTGAAGTCCAAGTTCCTCTTATTAGTTTGTTGAGAACGTTATGTTCATGTTTGAAATCACTTTCCATAAGCAGTGCTCCAAGGTCTCAACTTTACTATTATAAACACGTGGTATGTGTATATTTAACACATTTTTTAATTTATCCTTTGTGTTTTTAGTTAAGAATACATTGTCACAATTTATCCTATTTAGTAATTTCCTTAAATCATGGAATTTTGTTTACTTAAAGGGACACTGAATCCAAATTTTATCTTTTGTGATTCAGATAGAACATGCATTTTTTTTTTTATATCTTTTATTTATAAACCAAGACAAAACACAGAGATGTTACATATTGCATTTGTTGTTTAGAACAAAAAGTTGCAAGAAATAAAGATATCCTAACACACATTAAGGCTTAATGGCCTTGCATAGTTTGTATAATAATATGCTAATTCGGCTTAGCATGTCAATCAAAAATTGTGTTTAACATTATTCAATAAGATAAACAATATCTACTTCATTTGTCTCTGAGAGTGTCTTAGAGTTTTTCTTTTTTTTTTTTTTTTAACCCCCCCCCCCCCGCCGAAGGTATATTTGCGCCCGCAGGGCTGGTTATCTTTCCTTGTTACCCATAACAAAACATTGATGAGTATTTACAATTTGCATACTCCGATCAATCTGTTCCAACAAAAAAAAAAAAAAAAAGGAAGAAAAAACCACTTTAGCTGATTTCCCTTCCTCTCCACAATCTCCCCATCTACCATACCCCCAGGAGAACTATCTCAGAATGTTTAAAGGGAAAAATTAAATAGTCAATTTCAATCTCCTGGAGTGATTTTATAAATAGTGCCCATTTAGTAAAGAACTTCCTTATGTCTGATTCCTTATCAATATCTGTGTTTTTTTGCTCTAATATACATTGTTTTTTTAAATAATTCCTAATTTCGGGAATTGTTGGGAGTGCTCTTGTTTTCCACTTTTTGCAAATCAGGTACCTAGTGGTTAGGATGGAAAGAATTATTATTTTATCATAATCATGATGAGAATTATCCGTCTTTAGGCATAAAATGATTTGATATAGTGATAGAGGAGGTATATTAATTTTTAATGTAGTCCTTAGCCAGTATTCTAGTCTATTCCAGAATCTTCTAATCTTTGGGCAAAACCAAAACATATGGGTCAGGTCTGCCGCCTGAAGGGAGCATTTAGGACACTTATTAAACTGCTGGTTGTGTATTCTAAAGCCTTTCTCTGGAGTAAAGTATGTCCTGTGAAGGAGCCTAGTATGGGCCTCCCGCCAGGTGGCGGATATCGTAGAGGCAGTTACTTTACTTATTGATAGTTGGATGGTTTTTGGGTCAATGTCGGTCTGAGGTATTAATGAACACCATTTTAATGCCATGGTGTCTAGTAAAGTAATACTTCTGCTTGTATTAAGTATATTGTAGCATGGGGTAATGGACATATGGCCATTTTTTGTCAAATTTAACCAGTTTTCCAATTTACCTAGCGTCCAACGGTATCCTTGCTGTTTGATTAGTTCTGCAGTGAAATGTCTTATTTGCAAGAAGGAAAAAAAATCCCTGTTAGAAAGATTAAATTCTGTTTTAAGTTCCTCAAAGGATTTGATGCATTTCCTATCTTGGTCTAGTAAATAGATTATTTTGTCCAGTCCAGCATTATGCCACCTGTTAAAGATTATTGAGTTAATACCAGCTTGAAATTGTGGGTTCCCTATTATGGGGAGATGTTTCGAAACACTTCTGGATATTTTAAGAGATTTAGTTAATTTACCCCAAGCCTTAATCGGGATATATATTGTGATCAGCCCTTTAATAATTGCGGGCAGTTCCCGTGTCAAGGAGTGGATCATAGCCACTGGAAGATAAGGCTTACAAATATTTGATTCTAACTCATTCCAGACTCTTTGGATATACTAAGTTTAGCAAGGGATATTTTAGGTCTCTTACCCTGCCAAATAAATTGACTAAGTGCAGCATTAGTAAAGCTGATGTCCTTTTCTAACAAGAGCAATGGTACATTCTGAAGGATATATAGAAGTTTAGGGAGGAGAATCATTTTAAATAATTCTACCCGACCCGAGACTGATAGGGGCAAGTTCTGCCAAGACTTAAGTTTATCCTTGATAGAGATTAGTATAGGTGATATATTAAGTTTGTATAGGTCCCGTAAGTCAAGTGGAATATGAATCCCTAGGTATTTAAAAGAATCCGTGACTACTCTAAATGGAATATCTAAGATAGAGCTATTGTTTTTCCTCAACCAGAGGATTTCAGACTTTGATTTGTTTACCTTATACCCGGAGAAGGAGCCAAAGTGGTCAGTTATTTGAAGAAGTTTTGGGATATTTAATTTAGTGTTGGATATATAAATTAATAAGTCATCAGCATAAAGACCAATTTTTATCTGATAATCTCGGATCCTTATGCCCTCCAGAGAATCCCTGATCATGATAGCCAACGGTTCAATAGCTATGTCGAAAAGGAGCGGGGAAAGAGGGCAGCCCTGACGTGTTCCTCTTTCCAGCACAATTGGGGATGAGAGAGTATCGTTTATTATCAACCTTGTTTGGGATTGAGCATGTAGGTTTCCTATGAACCGATGAAGATTACCAACTATTCCAAACTTTGTTAAAGCTGTCAGAGTATGAATGGAGATTACAGAGTCAAAGGCTTTCTCAGCGTCAATTGACAAGATTGCTAAGTCAGGGAGGCCCTCTTCCCACGTAGCAGAAAGGGGATGGTTCTGTATGTAATCCATTGTTACAAGTAGTTCTCTGATTTTTGCCGCCGAATTGCGCCCATTTAAAAAACCAGCTTGATCTGTATGTATTACTTTTGCTAAGATGGGTTGTAACCTAGTTGCAAGAATGGAGGACATAATTTTGTAATCTGAGTTGAGTAGAGCAATTGGCCTATA
The DNA here is from genome assembly GCF_027579735.1 of Bombina bombina. Lineage (NCBI taxonomy): Eukaryota > Metazoa > Chordata > Amphibia > Anura > Bombinatoridae > Bombina > Bombina bombina. The sequence continues at coordinate 19,958,579 of NC_069510.1, read as the reverse complement.
TGACTCTTTATGCCGGGGGTCCTTCCCCTCTTTTAGGATCAAAGTTGTATGTGATGAGGAGAAAGATGCTGAGACCGGATTACCATCAACATAAATCTTGTTTACTCAGATAAGGTGTTATTTCTGCTGACAAAATTTTGTAAAATTCATTTGGCAGTCCATCCGGACCTGGGGTTTTATTAGAAGAGAGTTGGAGAATTTCTTTCTCTATCTCTTCACTTAGAATGGGGGAATTAAGATTAGCAATCTCTTCCGCTGTTACTGTGGGTGTTGTGATTTTGCTCCAAAAATCATCTGCCCTTTCCCCATCATAGCCTTTACAGGCATATAGATCTTGATAATATTCTAGGAATATGTTGGAGATTTCGCTGGGGTCTGAGATTTGCTTCCCCTTATATTGAAGTACTTCAATAGCAGATTTCTTTCCTTAATTTTTAACTAATCTAGCTAAAGTTTTCCCCGATTTGTTGCCAAATTTATATAATTTGGCTTGAAGTCTAAGTTCTTTGTATGTTTCCTGGGACAAAAAAAAGGAGTCTCTAGCGCTTTTAGCTCGGATATATTTTGCCCAGTTTAATGGTTTTTTTTCCAGCAGATAGCGGTTATATGAGTTAATCAATGTATTGTTGATTTCTTTTTCTCTCATCTTGAGATTTTTAGTTAGAGTAGCAACATAAGTGGTAATTTCGCCTCTTAGTACAGCTTTAGCTGTTTCCCAAAATATATCTGGGCGCCCTACGTAGCTACTGTTATTGTTTACATAGTCATTAAATTTATTCCTGATCCGCTCCTTAAATTTGAAATCTGTTGCTAAGTTATAGGGGGAAAAAAAAACGGGAAAATTTGGGTTTCGGATGGTCCAATTGAATTATAAGAGAGATAGGCCCATGATCGGACATAAAGATCGGCATAATGCCTGCAGTTAGATTTGTCAAAGATAGACGTTCATCCGTTAAAAACAAATCGATCCTGGAGAGAGTTTTGTGGGCTTTGGAGAGACTAGTGTAATCCTGTGTTTCAGGATTTTGAACTCTCCAAATATCCCGTAGGGCCAAGTTTTGTTTAATTTTATTAAAAGTTTTTGTGTCTAAATTATCTTTCTTTTGTTTTATTTGCCTAGGATTCCTCCTGAGCCTATCTATCGGTGCTTGTGGTGACATGTTAAAGTCTCCTCCTAGGATTAGGTACCCTTCCGAAAATAATAAAAGTTTAGTTTGAATAGTATTCCAAAAGTTTGGGTCAGAAACATTAGGACCATATATATTACAAAGTGTATATGTCAATTGGGCTGCCTTAAATTTCACAATAACAAATCTTCCTTCCGGATCAGCCTCAGAATTCAAGATTTCCACTTGAGATTTCTTCCCTATTAAAATAGCCACACCTCTCTTTTTCCTGATGCTTGGTGCTATAATAGCTTCTTTAACCCATTGGGTTTTTAATTTTAGAGATTCTTCAAAATTTAAGTGCGTTTCTTGTATGAGGGCAATATCTACCTGGGATCTACGTAAATGAGTCAATATTGCTTTGCGTTTAATGGGAGTCGAAATGCCTCCCACATTCCAAGATATTATTTTTAAATTATTTACTTTCTGAGTCATTTACCTAAGGGACGGAGAGGCGGAGAGAGTGAGAGAGAAAAAAAAAAAAAAATTATAAATATATATAACATAAAGTAATAGATTAAAAGTATTGTCAAAGATTCCCCCGTTTCCAGGGGTTCCCCATTCGTGGGTCTTGTGGTATTTTTATGATATATAATCATCATCTAACTAAGGTTGTGGGTTCAGTGTTTCAATAAAATTTGCAGCCTTTTGAGCATCCTCAAATAAATGTAATTTACCATTGGCTTCAATTCTAAGCTTATACGAATATATTAAAGTGGCACGGTATCCATTTTGTATAAGCTTTGTACAAATTGGGGCCAGCTCTCTTCTTTTAGAGGCTGTGTGTGCCGAAAAGTCTTGAAAAAGCATAATTCTAGCGTTGTCTATGAGGACTGGCTGATTTTTGCGATAGGATTGCAGTAGCATGTTTTTGTCCTGGAAATTGAGTAATCTCGCAATAACAGGTCTAGGGCGACTCTTATCCCTGCTATCTGAACGGGGAGGACCCACTCTATGCGCTCTTTCCACTAGGATCGGATGGTAGGCTGGAGGAATATTTAGCGCTTTAGTAAGTATGTCTGATATAAAGTGACATAGGTCATCATATTGTTTATCCTCAGGGAGGCCAATTATGCGAATATTGTTCCTTCTGGATCGATTCTCCAGATCCTCCAGTCTATCATGGATTCCCTGGAAATTAGTCCCAAAAGTCTCAAGTTTAGAGTTATGTGTTGTTGTTAGGTCCTCCAAGTCTGACACTCGTTGCTCTACCTCCTGTAATCTATTGGAGAACTGTCTTATCTCCTGGGTTAACAGGGATATATCATGTTTAATTTCTGTCCTTAACGTGTCAAATTTGGGCGTGAGAGCTTCAGAAATGCTAGTAACTAGGCTTTGTAAATTAATAGATTCAGGTATATTTGCCATCTGGGTGGTAATTGACTCAGAGGGGGAATCTTGGGTATTTTTAGTCTTCCTGTCTCTGTTTCTAGCCGCCATGTTTGGTGAGGGTGTCCTAGAGGTGCTAGAAAAGAATTTGTCCATGTGTTAGAAAAAAAGAAAAGGAAAAAAAGAAAAGAAAAAAAGAAAAAAAAAAAGGAAAAACCCAGTGAGCAGTGAGTGTGCACAGTGGAGGGTTCAATTCATGTGATATGGCAAGGTGACCATGAGTGTGTGTGAGGAAAAAAAAAAAAAAAAAAGGGGGTGCCGAGTGTGATTGTGATACTTATAGAGGGAAAGATTAATATCTATTATAGTGTGTTAAGGGGTGATTGTTTTGTGATAATTGTGTTTATATTACGGACGTGAAAATTATATTATTAAGATTATTAGGAAGAAGATGCGAGACAGGAAGGAGTAGAAACCGGAGTGGAGAAAAAAAAATATTATAGCTGTTAGTTCCCCCTGTTGGAATAATAGTGGGTTATATTTAAATGTATACTATATGTCTATCAGACAGTCAATTTCTTCTTTTTCAAAATTTTGTTTGTAAAAGATCCCTGAATCAAAGTATCCCTTCCCTCACTCTACTGTTGTCAGCAAGTTTTTTACTGTACTTATGCAATTTCACACGCAAAGAATATATAAATTTTTAGACACACTTTTAGTTTTTGTAATCGGGATCAGGTTTGATTATTTTTACACCAGAGATTGTCTAAAGCTATAGACCACCTGTGCCTATTAGCTCCAGCAATTTAATTTCAATATGATTTATCACTGTGCTCTGGAAGCAGTTATTTGCAGGAACTTCCTTAAGATAAATACAAAAGGATTGTATCAAGCAGTAAGCGTAGAAAGGTATTCCTTTTCCCTTTCCCTTCACCTTCTCACTCCTGTAAAAATCTCTGGAAGTTATAAGGCCTCAGAGTGAGAATTTTGAACTAAGCAAGGCCAAGCAGGTACAATAAATTCGAGATACTTAGCTTACTTCATCTTAGTCAGATAATTTATCTAAATCACAAGATTGTTTTAAAGAGTAAAAGAAAAAGAAAGAGAGAAAAAAACAAAGAAAAAAAACACAGCAAAGTTGGTAGGTGATTAGGTAAATAAAGTCATTAGTATCAAACTGCTGTCAATCAAATAAATTTGAATAATAAGCAGCTTTCTTCCCCTTTGCTTTAAGAGGTTATTATGTAGCATTTAACTCTCTCTTGCCCCCTTCCTCTCCCCTTTCCTCCTTTCCTCCCCCTCTCCTCCAGACGAGAAGAGAAAGGAAAGTTTTAAAATAAGCAAAACCAAGCAAGCCCAAGTAGTTTAACCCCTTAACGACTGAGGACGTGCAGGGTACGTCCTCAGAAAAAAGGCAGTTAATGCCTGAGAACGTACCCTGCACGTCCTCAGTGTGGAAAGCAGCTGGAAGCGATCCTGCTCGCTTCCAGATGCTTTCCGGTTATTGCAGTGATGCCTCGATATGGAGGCATCCTGCAATAACCTTTTTAAGTCATCCGGTGCAGAGAGAGCCACTCTGTGGCCCTCTCTGCACCGGAGATCGGTGGCTCCCTGCGTTGGTGGGTGGGAGCCGGACCGGGAGGCGGGTGGCGGCCATCGATGGCCCTGTTGATGTGAAGGGGGGCGGGATCGTGGGCGGGGGTGGCTGGGGGCGCGCACGGGCGCCCGCGTGCACGGGAGGGTGGGGGCGGGCGCGTGCACGGGGAGGGAGCGGGTGGGAACCGCTACACTACAGAAAATGTGGAAATAAAAAATATAAAAAAAATGTCAAAATAAAAAAAAAAAAAACGATCAGCAAGGTGGTGGGGGTTTGTCTGTGTGTGTGTGTGGGGGGGGGGGGGGGGAAAGCTACACTACAGAAAAAAAAAAACAAACAAAAAAAAAGCACTTTTTATTGTAAACTGGGTACTGGCAGACAGCTGCCAGTACCCAAGATGGCCCCCAATAAGGCAGAGGGGAGGGTTAGAGAGCGGTTTTGGGGGGGATCAGTGAGGTTGGGGGCTAAGGGGGAATCCTACACAGTAGCATATGTAAATATGCTAAAAAAAAAATTCATTTTTTTTTTTAAAACCCTTTTATTTTAGTACTGGCAGACTTTCTGCCAGTACTTAAGATGGCGGGGACAATTGTGGGGTGGGGGAGGGAAGGGAGCTGTTTGGGAGGGATCAGGGGGTGGGATGTGTCAGATGGGAGGCTGATCTCTACACTAAAGCTAAAATTAACCCTGCAAGCTCACTACAAACTCCCTAATTAACCCTTTCACTGCTAGCCATAATACACGTGTGAGGCGCAACAGGATTTAGTGGCCTTCTAATTACCAGAAAGCAACGCCAAAGTCATATATGTCTGCTATTTCTGAACAAAGGGGATCCCAGACAAGCATTTACAACCATTTGTGCCATAATTGCACAAGCTGTTTGTAAATGATTTCAGTGAGAAACCTAAAATTGTGAAAAATTTTACGTTTTTTTTAATTTGATCGCATTTGGCGGTGAAATGGTGGCATGAAATATACCAAAATGTGCCTAGATCAATACTTGGGGTTGTCTACTACACTACACTAAAGCTAAAATTAACCCTACAAGCTCCCTAAAAGCTCCCTAATTAACCCCTTAACTGCTGGGCATGATACACTTGTGGTGCGCAGTGGCATTTAGCGGCCTTCTAATTACCAAAAAGCAACGCCAAAGCCATATATGTGTGCTATTTCTGAACAAAGGGGATCCCAGAGAAGAATTTACAACCATTTATGCCATAATTGCACAAGCTGTTTGTAAATAATTTCAGTGAGAAATCGAAAGTTTGTGAAAAAATTTGTGAAAAAGTGAACGATTTTTTGTATTTGATCGCATTTGGCGGTGAAATGGTGGCATGAAATATACCAAAATGGGCCTAGATAAATACTTTGGGATGTCTTCTAAATATAAATATATACATGTCAAGGGATATTCAGGGATTCCTGAAAGATATCAGGGTTCTAATGTAACTAGCGCTAATTTTGGAAAAAAATGGTTTGGAAATAGCAAAGTGCTACTTGTATTTATGGCCCTATAACTTGCAAAAAAAGCAAAGAACATGTAAACATTGGGTATTTCTAAACTCAGGACAAAATTTAGAAACTATTTAGCATGGGTGTTTTTTGGTGGTTTTAGATATGTAACAGATTTTGGGGGTCAAAGTTAGAAAAAGTGTGTTTTTTTCAATTTTTTCCTCATATTTTTTTTTTTTTTTAGTAAATTATAAGATATGATGAAAATAATGGTATCTTTAGAAAGTCCATTTAATGGCGAGAAAAACTGTATATAATATGTGTGGGTACAGTAAATGAGTAAGAAGAAAATTACAGCTAAACACAAACACCGCAAAAATGTAAAAATATCCTTGGTCCCAAACGGACAGAAAATGGAAAAGTGCTGTGGTCATTAAGGGGTTAAACTACTTAGTCTGCTTCATCAGAACTAAGCAGTTTTATCTAACTCGCAGCTTTGTTTAAAGGCTAGCTGTTGTTAAGCATAAAAGTGCAAGATTTTTGATTCAAGTAAGTAACGTTAATAAGACAGCAGATTCAGCAGTTATATAAATAGAAACATTAGTGTCAAGATATTAATAGTCAAGTAGTTTTAAATGGACAGTCCTTTTGCTCTTTTTTCACTCCTCTCCCACCAAAAACATAAAAGAACAATGGAGGAGGGGAAAATTAATGATCCAGGATACGGTCAAAAATAGAAACAAGTTGAGCCCACAAGAGAAGGGCCAGTGATGTAATTTTGTGTCTCTTATTTTGAAATCAGCCCTAATTATTTCAGAGGGGATTGAATAAAGCAGTAGATGCTGGTTGTGTATTGCTCTATCCCGGTACTCCTATCCCAGTTTACCCCCTGTATAACTATGCTCAGACACTGTTCCAGATAAACAGGGTAATAGGGGATAATAAACAGAGTTACAGCTTTGAACATTACCCGGTGTTGTCCGCAGTTGCAGGCTGGGATCCCTAAGGTTTTTCTTCACCGGTGGGAGGGGGAGCACCTGTGTAGACGGGCCTCACCTGCGGGGAGTAGAAACGGTCGGTTGTCTCAGGCCGGTGTCAGAGAGTGAGGAGTTGGTGGCAGCCAGATCAAAGCCAAAGAGATGAGGATAGCGGTCCGTGCCCCTCACGCAGCACCGGTGGGAGGGGACACCCGGACCGAAAACAACAGATTGCACAGCCAACCACCTCTCTCTCCAGCCTCCTCTTCAGAGCAATACCGAAACAGCCAGGGACCAATCAGCAAAGGGAGACAGCTGCCGCGGGAGGCCCGGCAGGAGAACAGGATCCGGTCACAGGAAAGTTCACACCACAGCCGATGCAGGAAGGCAACGAGCGGGGTCCCAGCCCAGCCCCCGCAACCACCGCTAAGCCAGCCAAGCGGAGGACTCTGTTCAGGTAGATCTGCTAGGTGTTTGTTTGCGGTGGGGCATCTCCCATTCTTGTACATTTAAAAGACGGCAAGTTATGTCAGGATCCGGTAGACACAGGGGGGGGAAGAAGGTAGTATATCTTCCTAGTCTAGGGACCGGGATAAAGGGAAAAAATAAAGAAGTAGGCACAGATAGTCTCTCAGAGTCTGTTCAACAAATAACGGCAGGAACCCATAAATGCTGCAGATTGCAGCTTAGTGCATAGTCAAGGCACTACCACGGTTCCAGGAGCGATGAAACAGCTATTTTTAGGCTGCCCTGGGGCTAAGGGTTTGGGCGCGAAAGTTTTGCCAATAGCCTAAGGTGGAGGTGATGCTTCCACAGGTGCAACAGGAGCCCTGCACCTGAGCTCCTCCCCCGGGAACTCCCCTAGCTAGAACATGCATTTTTAAACAACTTTCTAATTTACTCCTATTATCATTTTTTCATCGTTCTCTTGCTATCTTTATTTGAAAAAAGAAGGCATATAAGCTAAGGAGACAGACAATTTTTGGTTCAGTACTCTGGACAGAACTTGTTTATTGGTGGAATAATTTATTCACCAATCAGCAAGAGCAACCCAGGTTGTTTGCCAAAAATGGGCCGGCTTCTAAACTTACATTCTTGCTTTTCAAATAAAGAGAATGAAGAAAATGTGATAAAATGAGTAAACCGAGGCACCCCCGCACATCGCAAATACTTAAATAAATTTTTTAACCCCTAATCTGCCGACCGGACATCACCGCCACTGTAATAAATATGTTAACCCCTAAACCACCGCACTCCCGCCTTACAAACACTAGTTACATTTTATTAACCCCTAATCTGACGTCCCTAACATCGCCGAAACCTACCTACATTTATTAACCCCTAGCCGCCCACAACGTCGCTACCACTATATTAAATGTATTAACCCCTAAATCTAAGTCTAACCCTAAACCTAACCCCCCCTAACTTAAATATAATTTAAATAAATCGAAATAAAATAACTACAATTAACTAAGTTAGTCCTATTTAAAACTAAATACTTACCTATAAAATAAACCCTAAGCTAGCTACAATATAACTAATAATTACATTGTAGCTATTTTAGGATTTATTTTACAGGCAAGTTCGTATTTATTTTAACTAGGTACAATAGTTATTAAATAGTTATTAACTATTTAATAACGACCTAGCTAAAATAAGTACAAATTTACCTGTAAAATAAACCCTAACCTAAGTTACAATTACAGCTAACACTATGCTATAAATACATTAATTACCTAAATTAAATTAAACTAATTGAAATAAAATAAAACACATAAAAAAACAAACACTAAATTACAAAAAATAATAAAATAATTACAAGAATTTTAAACTAATTACACCTACTCTAATCCCCCTAATAAAATAAAAAATCCCCCCAAAATATAAAAGCCCTACCCTATACTAAATTACAAATAGCCCTTAAAAGGGCCTTTTGCGGGGCATTGCCCCAAAGTAATCATCCAATCGGAGTTATGGTAGGAAAACAGCCAATAGAATGCAAGCTCAATCCTATTGGCTAATTGCATCAGCCAATAGGATTTTTCCTACCTTAATTCCAATTGGCTGATAGAATCCTATCAGCCAATTGGAATTCAAGGGACGCCATCTTGGATGACGTCATTTAAAGGAACCTTCATTATTCAGTTGGATGTCGTTGGAAGAGGATGCTCCGTGTCGGCTGGCTTGAAGATGGACCCACTCCGGATGGATGAAGATAGAAGATCCCGCCTGGATGAAGACTTCTGCCCGTCTGGGGGTCCTCTTCTGCCCGGATCGGATGAAGACTTCTGGCCATCTGGAGGTCCACTTCTGCCCGGTTGGGTGAAGACGTCTCAAGGTAGGGTGATCTTCAAGGGGTTAGTGTTAGGTTTTATTAAGGGGGGATTTGGTGGGTTTTAGAGTAGGGTTGGGTGTGTGGGTGGTGGGTTTTAATGTTGGGGGGTATTGTAATTTTTTTTTTACAGGTAAAAGAGCTGATTACTTTAGGGCAATGCCCCACAAAAGGCCCTTTTAAGGGCTATTTGTAATTTAGTATAGGGTAGGGCTTTTTTATTTTGGGGGGCTTTTTTATTTTATTAGGGGGATTAGAGTAGGTGTAATTAGTTTAAAATTCTTGTAATTATTTTATTATTTTTTGTTATTTAGTGTTTTTTTGTACTTTATTTTATTTTATTGTAATTAGTTTAATTTAATTTAGGTAATTAATTTATTTATAGTGTAGTGTTAGGTGTAATTGTAACTTAGGTTAGGGTTTATTTTACAGGTAAGCTTGTACTTATTTTAGCTAGGTAGTTATTAAATAGTTAGTAACTATTTAATAACTATTGTACCTAGTTAAAATAAATACAAACTTGCCTGTAAAATAAAAATAAATCCTAAAATAGCTACAATGTAATTATTAGTCATATTGTAGCTAGCTTAGGGTTTATTTTATAGGTAAGTATTTAGTTTTAAATAGGACTAATTTAGTTAATTGTAGTTATTTTATTTACATTTAAGTTAGGGGGGATTAGGTTTAGGGTTAGACTTAGATTTAGGGGTTAATAACTTTATTATAGTGGCAGCGACGTTGGGGGTGGCAGATTAGGGGTTAATAATTTAGGTAGGTTGCGACAACATTGGGGGCAGCAGAGTAGGGGTTAATAAATATAATGTAGGTGTCGGCGATGTTGGGGGCAGCAGATTAGGGGTTCATAAGTATAATGTAGGTTGCGGCGGTGTCCGGAGCGGCAGATTAGGGGTTAATAATATAATGCAGGTGCCGGCGATGTTGGGGTGGCAGATTAGGGGTTAATAAGTGTAATATTAGGGGTGTTTAGACTCGGGGTTTATGTTAGGTTGTTAGGTGTAGACATAAATGTATTTTCCCCATAGGAATCAATGGGGCTGCGTTAGGAGCTGAACGCTGTTTTTTTGCTGGTGTTGGGTTTTTTTTCAGCCGAAACTGCCCTATTGATTCCTATGGGGAAATCGTGCATGAGCACGTTTAGCCAGCTCACTGCTACCATAAGCAGCGCTGGTATTGAGGTGAGATGTGGAGCTAAATTTTGCTCTCCGCTTACTTTTTTGCGGCTAACGCTGGGTTTAAAAAAACCTGTAATACCAGCATTGTTTGTAGGTGAGCGGTGAGCATAAACTAAGCGTTAGCACCGCACCCCTGTTAACGCAAAACTCGTAATCTACGTGTTTGTTTTTTTAATGTCACAGTGGGTGATACAACTTTAATAGAGCACGATCTGAGGACCTGGACTAAGAAACATCATTATGTTTATGCATGTATGTTAAAAAAAAATGGCTCTTAGTGTAGGATGACCATATTGCCGCTTTAAAAAGGGACACATATGAAAAATACACGTTAGGGTTCTTATACAAACCATTCCATTAAACAGCCCTGACATATGTATTTTTCATATGTGTTGCGGCAATATGGTCACCCTATCTTAACATCCTTTTAATGATAGCAGTGAAGTGTTTGCTTTAAACAATTTTAACTATAAATTCTACATAATTATATAATAAGTAGTAGCATCCTAATGGTCCATTGTTGATTAAAAGGGTAAATAATTCTGCATTGAAATACAATAGCCAGTCATTATCAATACTGATTTGATTAGCCGCATGTTTTAACTTTGCATTGACCTCAGACTGCATAAGAAAAGTCTGAATCCTATAGTTTACAGCTTGCTTACACCATTTAAATGCAAACTAACTGAATTATCTGGTTCTGATGCTTTGTGTCACTTTTAATGGATTGGAATACCATAGAAAATAAGTCTAAATGCAACTCAGGCTGAATACAAAGTTTTGCACTGCATTGACTGATGGATTTAAATACAGTCATTTGTGTGTTAACTAGGGTTGCACCAATACCATTTTTTTAAGACCAAGTACAAGTACCAATACTTTTTTTCAAATACTCACCAATACCAATTACCGATACTTTTTTAATGTCGTGAGAGTTTACCAAGCACAATACAAACTAATGATTTAAGATCGCTTCTTTATAATTATGAACTGTATCTCAAAAGACATTTTGAAATAATAAAACAGTTTTATGTGCTTGTTGTCACAAAGTTCATTGAACATGTTTATAAATAAAAAATATTACAATAACATATTAATAATAACAACAATAAATAACAGCATCAGCAGCTGAGACTGGAAAGCTACAATTTAAAGGGGTGATTACTGGATGCAATTGGGTTGTAGGGTGCCTATATAACTGATACATCTAACACTTGTACTTAATATAAAGTCGTATAATTTAATTCTGAAAATAATATTGGGGAAGGAGTATCCCCGTAATCCCCTTTGAGAAAAATGGGGCATTTGTATTCTACTGACTCAACAGAAAATAGGGCTGGTCTTCATATTTTTCCAGGGCTGCTTTTTATTCCCAGTCCAGCCCTGGCTAAGGATGTTCCTCAGAGTACAGTATGTTTTGAGCATAATTGTTCAAGATGAGAGGCTTCCAGCTGTAAAGTAGCAGCTTTTAAAGCACTGCTCCTGACGTAAAATAATACAAATAACAGCAATTAGTATTGGCAGAACAGAAGTGAACAATTTTTAGTTAAATCTCCACTCCAGCTTAAAATGAAATGGGAACATACAGTTTGAAAAACGCCACAAGATGGCATATGGGTAGGAATTGGAGGTATCGGTTTCAGTATCGGTGCATTTGCACGAGTACAAGTACTCATGCAAATACTTGGTATCGGCACCAATACTAGTATCGGTATCGGTGCAACCCTAGTGTTAACCTAATAAATTACTCCAGTAGATGTTCCTGCTGCTCTGTGAACAAGTGTTTTATCCCTCTTGTTAATTTTTTATAACTTAATGTTAAATCTAAAAGATATATATATAAAATAACCAAAAGTGATGTTAGCCTTAAAGGTACATAGTACAAAAAAATGTATCCATATAATGATGTTGCCTGGAACTGTGTGACGTAACAGATGTGTACACACAAGTTGAAATTAACACAACTGTATCTGTTGAGCATTTGCTACTAATTCTCATTTTCTGAAAGCTATTTCCTAATAATACTCATTGGTTGATACATACAAGGAGCATTTGTACCTATCAGCCCATTGCCATTAGTAGGAAGCATTTAGAAGTCAATACACAATAATGGGAAATACACAACTGATACTGTTCTTTTAGTTTCAACTACAATTTAGACACTTTACACTTCTTATTTCTTTCATAAGATGGTGAGAGTCCTCTCTCACACACTCCCATACAAACATTTCTCGCAAATACATACCTCTGAAACACACAACTTTCACAAAAACACACACACACCGCTCTCTCTCTCTCTCTCTCTCTCTCTCTCTCTCACACAAACACACAAACACACACCTCTCACACACACACATCTCTCTCACACACCCACACGCCTCTCTCTCTCTCACACACACATCTCTGTCTCACACACACGCATCTCCAACCTCAGGATCAGGATCTTTTGTTGATTTTGCCTTCCGTTATAGGCTGGAGCGTCTTTGTGTTCTTTTAAGGCATGTTTCTTCTGTTATGTGTGATCAGTCCACGGGTCATCATTACTTCTGGGATATAACTCCTCCCCAACAGGAAATGCAAGAGGATTCACCCAGCAGAGCTGCATATAGCTCCTCCCCTCTACGTCAGTCCCAGTCATTCTCTTGCACCCAACGACTAGATAGGATGTGTGAGAGGACTATGGTGATTATACTTAGTTTTTATGACTTCAATCAAAAGTTTGTTATTTTAAAATAGCACCGGAGCGTGTTATTACTTCTCTGGCAGAGTTTGAGGAAGAATCTGTCAGAGTTTTTTACTATGATTTTAACCGGAGTAGTTAAGATCATATTGCTGTTCTCGGCCATCTGAGGGAGGTAAAGGCTTCAGATCAGGGGACAGCGGGCAGAGGAATCTGCATTGAGGTATGTAGCAGTTTTTATTTCTGAATGGAATTGATGAGAAAATCCTGCCATACCGTTAAAATGACATGTATGTATACACTTCAGTATTCTGGGGATGGTATTTCACCGGAACTACTCTGTTAAAGGTCACTAATCCTTTTTAATAACTATTTATCATGTTAAACGTTTTTGCTGGAATGTAGAATCGTTTACATTGCTGAGGTACTGTGTGAATAAATATTTGGGCATTATTTTCCACTTGGCAGTTTTTTTTTTTTTTTGTTTTTTTTTTGCTTTATTTGTGACAGTTTCGTTTCTCTTCACTGCTGTGTGGGAGAGGGAGGGGCCGTTTTGGCGCTCTTTGCTACGCATCAAAAAATACCAGTCAGTTACTTTTATTTTTCCTGCATGATCCGGTTCATCTCTGATAGATCTCAGGGGTCTTCAAACTTCTTTGAAGGGAGGTAAATTCTCTCAGCAGAGCTGTGAGAATTCTTATAGTGACTGTGAATAAAAACGTTGCTTTGTATTTTTTATGTCAAATTTAATTATTGTTATTTTACTAATGGGAACAAACCTTTGCTAAAAGTTTTGTTGTTTTAAAGTTTGATGCTATAACTGTTTTTCAGTTCACTATTTCAACTGTCATTTAATCGTTAGTACCTCTTTGAGGCACAGTACGTTTTTTGCTAAAAAAGATTATAACCAAGTTGTAAGTTTTTTGCTAGTGTGTTAAACATGTCTGACTCAGAGGAAGATATCTGTGTCATTTGTTCCAATGCCAAGGTGGAGCCCAATAGAAATTTATGTACTAACTGTATTGATGCTACTTTAAATAAAAGTCAATCTGTACAATGTGAACAAATTTCACCAAACAGCGAGGGGAGAGTTATGCCGACTAACTCGCCTCACGCGGCAGTACCTGCATCTCCCGCCCGGGAGGTGCGTGATATTTTGGCGCCTAGTACATCTGGGCGGCCATTACAGATAACATTACAAGATATGGCTACTGTTATGACTGAAGTTTTGTCTAAATTACCAGAACTAAGAGGCAAGCGTGATCACTCTGGGGTGAGAACAGAGTGCGCTGACAATGCTAGGGCCATGTCTGATACTGCGTCACAGCTCGCAGAGCATGAGGACGGAGAGCTTCATTCTGTGGGTGACGGTTCTGATCCAAACAGATTGGACTCAGATATTTCAAATTTTAAATTTAAATTGGAGAACCTCCGTGTATTACTAGGGGAGGTCTTAGCAGCTCTCAACGATTGTAACACCGTTGCAATACCAGAGAAACTGTGTAGGTTGGATAAATACTTTGCGGTACCGGCGAGTACTGACGTTTTTCCTATACCTAAGAGACTAACTGAAATTGTTACTAAGGAGTGGGATAGACCCGGTGTGCCGTTCTCACCCCCTCCAATATTTAGAAAGATGTTTCCAATAGACGCCACCACTCGGGACTTATGGCAAACGGTCCCCAAGGTGGAGGGAGCAGTTTCTACTTTAGCTAAGCGTACCACTATCCCGGTGGAGGATAGCTGTGCTTTCTCAGATCCAATGGATAAAAAATTAGAGGGTTACCTTAAGAAAATGTTTGTTCAACAAGGTTTTATATTACAACCCCTTGCATGTATCGCGCCGATTACGGCTGCGGCAGCATTTTGGATTGAGTCGCTTGAAGAGAACCTTAGTTCATCTACGCTAGACGACATTACGGACAGGCTTAGAGTCCTTAAACTAGCTAATTCCTTCATTTCGGAGGCCGTAGTACATTTAACCAAACTTACGGCTAAGAACTCAGGATTCGCCATACAGGCACGTAGGGCGCTGTGGCTAAAATCCTGGTCAGCTGATGTTACTTCTAAGTCCAAATTACTTAATATACCTTTCAAGGGGCAGTCTTTATTTGGGCCCGGTTTGAAAGAGATTATCGCTGACATTACAGGAGGTAAGGGCCACGCCCTACCTCAAGACAAAGCCAAAGCTAAGGCTAGACAGTCTAATTTTCGTCCCTTTCGGAACTTTAAAACAGGAGCAGCATCAACCTCCACTGCACCAAAACAGGAAGGAGCTGTTGCTCGTTACAGGCAAGGCTGGAAGCCTAACCAGTCCTGGAACAAGAGCAAGCAGGCCAGGAAACCTGCTGCTGCCCCAAAGACAGCATGAACCGAGAGCCCCCGATCCGGGACCGGATCTAGTGGGGGGCAGACTCTCTCTCTTCGCCCAGGCCTGGGCAAGAGATGTTCAGGATCCCTGGGCTCTAGAGATCATATCGCAGGGATACCTTCTAGACTTCAAATTATCTCCCCCAAGAGGGAGATTTCATCTGTCAAGGTTGTCAACAAACCAGATAAAGAAAGAAGCGTTTCTACGCTGCGTACAAGATCTGTTATTAATGGGAGTGATCCATCCGGTTCCGCGGTCGGAACAAGGACAAGGGTTCTACTCAAACCTGTTTGTGGTTCCCAAAAAAGAGGGAACTTTCAGGCCAATCTTAGATTTAAAGACTCTAAACAAATTCCTAAGAGTTCCATCGTTCAAAATGGAAACTATTCGGACAATCTTACCCATGATCCAAGAGGGTCAGTACATGACCACAGTGGATTTAAAGGATGCTTACCTTCACATACCGATCCACAAAGATCATCACCGGTATCTAAGGTTTGCCTTCTTAGACAGGCACTACCAGTTTGTAGCTCTTCCATTCGGATTGGCTACGGCTCCAAGAATCTTCACAAAGGTTCTGGGTGCCCTTCTAGCGGTACTAAGACCGCGAGGGATTTCGGTAGCTCCGTACCTAGACGACATTCTAATTCAAGCTTCAAGCTTTCAAACTGCCAAATCTCATACAGAGTTAGTTCTGGCATTTCTAAGGTCGCATGGATGGAAAGTGAACGAAAAGAAGAGTTCTCTCTTTCCTCTCACAAGAGTTCCATTCTTGGGGACTCTTATAGATTCTGTAGAAATGAAGATTTACCTGACAGAAGACAGGTTAACAAAGCTTCAAAATGCATGCCGCGTCCTTCATTCCATTCAACACCCGTCAGTAGCTCAATGCATGGAGGTGATCGGCTTAATGGTAGCGGCAATGGACATAGTACCTTTTGCACGCCTACACCTCAGACCGCTGCAATTATGCATGCTAAGTCAGTGGAATGGGGATTACTCAGATTTGTCCCCTACTCTGAATCTGAATCAAGAGACCAGAAATTCTCTTCTATGGTGGCTTTATCGGCCACACCTGTCCAGGGGGATGCCATTCAGCAGGCCAGACTGGACAATTGTAACAACAGACGCCAGCCTACTAGGTTGGGGCGCTGTCTGGAATTCTCTGAAGGCTCAGGGACTATGGAATCAGGAGGAGAGTCTCCTTCCAATAAACATTCTGGAATTGAGAGCAGTTCTCAATGCCCTTCTGGCTTGGCCCCAGTTAACAACTCGGGGGTTCATCAGGTTTCAGTCGGACAACATCACGACTGTAGCTTACATCAACCATCAGGGAGGGACAAGAAGCTCCCTAGCAATGATGGAAGTATCAAAGATAATTCGCTGGGCAGAGTCTCACTCTTGCCACCTGTCAGCAATCCACATCCCGGGAGTGGAGAACTGGGAGGCGGATTTCTTGAGTCGCCAGACTTTTCATCCGGGGGAGTGGGAACTTCATCCGGAGGTCTTTGCCCAAATACTTCGACGTTGGGGCAAACCAGAGATAGATCTCATGGCGTCTCGCCAGAACGCCAAACTTCCTTGCTACGGGTCCAGATCCAGGGATCCGGGAGCAGTTCTGATAGATGCTTTGACAGCACCTTGGAACTTCAGGATGGCTTATGTGTTTCCACCCTTCCCGCTGCTTCCTCGATTGATTGCCAAAATCAAACAGGAGAGAGCATCAGTAATTCTAATAGCACCTGCATGGCCACGCAGGACTTGGTATGCAGATCTAGTGGACATGTCATCCTGTCCGCCTTGGTCTCTACCTCTAAGACAGGACCTTCTGATACAGGGTCCATTCAAACATCAAAATCTAACTTCTCTGAAGCTGACTGCTTGGAAATTGAACGCTTGATTTTATCAAAACGTGGTTTTTCTGAGTCGGTTATTGATACCCTAATTCAGGCTAGGAAGCCTGTTACCAGAAGGATTTACCATAAAATATGGCGGAAATACCTATACTGGTGCGAATCCAAAGGTTACTCCTGGAGTAAGGTTAGGATCGCTAGGATACTGTCTTTTCTACAAGAAGGTTTAGAAAAGGGTTTATCAGCCAGTTCATTAAAGGGACAGATTTCAGCTCTGTCCATCTTGTTACACAGACGTCTGTCAGAAAATCCAGACGTCCAGTCCTTTTGTCAGGCTTTAGCTAGGATCAAGCCTGTGTTTAAAGCTGTTGCTCCACCATGGAGTTTAAACTTAGTTCTTAACGTTTTACAGGGTGTTCCGTTTGAACCCCTTCATTCCATTGATATAAAAATGTTATCTTGGAAAGTTCTGTTTTTAATGGCTATTTCCTCGGCTCGAAGAGTCTCTGAGTTATCAGCCTTACATTGTGATTCCCCTTATCTGATTTTTCACTCAGACAAGGTAGTTCTGCGTACTAAACCTGGGTTCTTACCTAAGGTAGTCACTAACAGGAACATCAATCAAGAGATTGTTGTCCCATCCTTGTGTCCAAATCCTTCTTCAAAGAAGGAACGTCTTTTACACAATCTGGATGTAGTTCGTGCCCTCAAGTTCTACTTGCAGGCAACTAAAGATTTTCGCCAAACTTCTTCCTTGTTTGTCGTTTACTCTGGACAGAGGAGAGGTCAAAAAGCTTCTGCTACCTCTCTCTCTTTTTGGCTTCGTAGCATAATACGTTTAGCCTATGAGACTGCTGGACAGCAGCCTCCTGAAAGAATTACAGCTCACTCCACTAGAGCTGTGGCTTCCACTTGGGCCTTTAAGAATGAGGCCTCTGTTGAACAGATTTGCAAGGCTGCAACTTGGTCTTCACTTCATACTTTTTCCAAATTTTACAAATTTGACACTTTTGCTTCTTCGGAGGCTATTTTTGGGAGAAAGGTTCTTCAGGCAGTGGTTCCTTCTGTATAATGAGCCTGCCTTTCCCTCCCGTCATCCGTGTACTTTTGCTTTGGTATTGGTATCCCAGAAGTAATGATGACCCGTGGACTGATCACACATAACAGAAGAAAACATAATTTATGCTTACCTGATAAATTCCTTTCTTCTGTTGTGTGATCAGTCCACGGCCCGCCCTGTTTTAAGGCAGGTAAATATCTTTTAAATTATACTCCAGTCACCACTTCACCCTTGGTTACTCCTTTCTCGTTGATTCTTGGTCGAATGACTGGGACTGACGTAGAGGGGAGGAGCTATATGCAGCTCTGCTGGGTGAATCCTCTTGCATTTCCTGTTGGGGAGGAGTTATATCCCAGAAGTAATGATGACCCGTGGACTGATCACACAACAGAAGAAAGGAATTTATCAGGTAAGCATAAATTATGTTTTTGGCACTGTTAGAGGATCCCAGTCGTAGTGGGCCAAGGGATCTGAGGCCTTAGATGCTGGATGGTAAACTGGATGCAACGTTTGGGGATGAAGCCAATCTCCTTAACGTCCCCATTTTATTTTTTCTTTATGTTTCAGTTCCAGTTCTGAGCTTGGGTGAATGGGGCCTCTGATCGGCTGGTCCCATTGGCGTTCTCATTCACCTTGGACGTTCACCCGATGGGTGCTGCCTCCTTTTATTTTTGATCTGGATGGATGTGTTTATTTTGTTTTTCTTAAGCTTATGTCTGTTAGATTTCGGTTTTTGAGAACCGATACTTGCAATTTTGTGGTCGTGTGGGCACTTCCAGGGAAGTTGCACACTTTTTGAATAATAGAATTATGTTTTCTAGTTCATTTATTGATCCTTTGAGTCGAATTTTCTTGGACCTGGGACAGTTCTGCAGTGTCTTTATACCAGGCAGGTACTGGTCGGACGCTTTTCTGCTGTTACCTGGGTTCATGTCACCCTCGTGGTGCTGATTTAATCCTGTCGGATTATGAATGTCACTTTGCCTATTGGTATGGACTCCTAGCTTGGATCTTATTTCGAAGTATGAGACCTAGTGTTTAGATACAACCCCTCTGAATGGAGGGTTATGAGTGCCGATCTATGGTTGGCTTTTTCTGGCTACTCGCCTGGGATACGGATCTATTTTTGCAGACGTCATCATGGTCCTTTCAGGTTCCTGGGGACTCAGAACCATAGTTTCCATTCCTTTGGAGTTGGGGTATGTGAGTGACCTAAGTGGTCTAGTGTTCCAAGTGGTGAACAATTTGCGTCTTCACTTGAGGTTCTTCTGGATGCTGACTCTTTAGCCTAATAAACATTTTTTTGCGGTGGTGGAGTCTCCTTCCTTCCCACCGTGGGTGGGTCATCTGGTCTGGAAGCACAGGCATGTCCTTCTTCCTTCTATCAGAGTTGCGTTACTCTAAGAGGTGGAGTGCAGAGGTTTCCGTTCCTTCTGTGGAAAGCTGTGAGGCTTCCGGCTTTTGCCCTGTTAAAGGTTTTTTTGGAAGATTGATCCTGCAAGGATCTCGGGCTGTTGTCTCTTCCATATTATACCCTTGGTCTGACCATGGTCTTCGACGTTCGGGTGATATTTGTGTCCTTGTTACAAATCTAGCCTTGGGGCTTAACAGTAAAGAGCCGAGGTCGGTTACAAAAGGTCGCCCTTATTGGGTCAGGTAGTTGACCATTTATCCTCAATGCTCCGTTAGGGGCTTCATGGAGGGTGCTTTATGTCTAATTCTCTGGGATGGGAAGCAAGATCCAAGGTTCACATTCACCTTCGGGTGTTGGTTGCTACCTTGCTAGCATATGTAACACATGGTTACGCTTGTCTACGAGATTTTTCCTTGTGATCCAGGAGCACTAAGTGCCGAATTTCTTAAACTGATCAGGAGTTCTTTCAGACTCTTGGGTTTAGGCTGTTGCTAGATCGCCAAGTCTATGGACTTTAGATGGTGTACTCCTAATCATAGGAGGCAGCTTATGGTTCCTCAGGAGGTTAGATCTTCGATCAATGCCGTTTTTCGAGGACTCTGGCCTAGGACCATGTCTCTCCCTGGATGGGGTGTGGATGGTTCGGTCTCACCTTATGTGTTTTTGGTCCAGCGTGCCTCTCTAAGAGGGGGGCGGGGCTCTGGTCTTATGGGAGATGCCTATCTGACTGTGGATTTGGTACTTGGTCTCTCTGACAGGTGCCTACTGGTCTGCTGGCGCATTTGATGTTCTTGTAGACTCCAGGTGTCTTTCAACTGAGTTGGCGATATGGCCGAGGAGTCTCGCCTGTATGGTATGGTGGTTTCCGTTTCTTTAGTCCCCTTCTCTCCTAGAGTGGGGGATGGGTTCTCCTGGTTCGGAGTTACCTTAGTATCTGCGGCGACCTGTGGGTGCTTGTAACTGGTTCCACCATTCCTGCAGTGGGAGGCTGGGGATTTGAACCCTTATTGGGCTCCTGTTAAATGTTGGATTCTGATATTTAGATGATGGGGAACCCTCTTCCCTTAGGAAGTGTTCCTCTTTAGGGAAGACAGCAGTGTAAGGGGTATCGTATCCAAGCACAATGTCTGTCCTGACTCACGGTAGCAGGCCGTTTGTAGTAGCAGTCAGAGTTCTGCTCGGGGGCTTTGTTCCTTGTTGACCTATACTTTTTCTTCTAGAGGTCTGGGTTTCTTGTCTTCGGGCTTTGACTAGCCTTTGGGCTGGGACCATTACCCTGGAGGGATGGTCGGGGATTGGTTAATCTATGCAGTGTTGACCGTTTTCTTCCAGAATCGGTCCTCCTCTTCGGTGGGAGGACTTTTGATGTCCTCCTCTTTCTACCGGCATCTGGTGCTGGGAGGGGATGCTCCTTGGAGCCCGGTATTCAGAGGGCTGTTGTGGAGTTTTTGGACAGTTTGCAGTTTGAAACCAGCTACAGCTATTTGCACCTTGAATGTGTGCTAGCAGGCTTTAAAATGCCTTTTGGTGGTTTGGGTTCACAATGGCTGAGTCGGCTTTCCTACCTGGAAGCTGGTCATTGAGAGTTCCTGTTCAGACAGTTTGGTGTTCTCTTGGAGAACTCTTTACCAACTGCTGGGATAGTTATCCTATTTCTGCTGTCTACGCTTGCCTAGCCTGCAGGTTTCATTCTGATACGAGGCAATAGGGAACTCATGTTTTTCTGGAGTACCTTATGGTATGGTACTGGGTCAGGGATATTGGGGACATGTTTCCTTGTGCCTGGATCTCTTTTTTTATTAGGTCCTTGTGTTTCTAGGGAGTTCATCTCCCTGGGCGCTACTATCGTAAGACAACCGTGGGTTGTTCCATGTTTGTTGAGCCGTGTGGAATGATCCTTTGGATTTCCTCTGGGAATCTGTTCTGGCAGGTAGCAGTCCTTGTCTTTCGGCCGGGTACACTTCATGGGAGTCGAGAGCTGTGGGGCTGACTCATCGGGGGCTGTTTGTGCTCGACTGACTCTGAGACTAAGTGGTCTCTAGCTCGGCGGTGTAACTAATGTGGAGTTACTTGGGCTTCGGGTTTTTTCCTGTGTCGTCTATTTTTTTATAGGGTGTCGGGTAATTTCAGGCTATGGTGCCTTTTGAAGGGGCCGCATTTTGTACCCACCCGTGGTTTGCATTCAGTGTCCTCTAGCTTGGTTATTGTTTTCCCAAAAGTAATGAATGCAGCTGTAGACTCTTCCCGTTTAAGAAGAAAAACATAAATTATGCTTACCTGATAATTTTCTTTTTTCTGACGGGAAGATTCCACAGCTCCCGCCCATGTTTTGTCTTTGAGGCGGCAGTAATTATATTTTGTTCTGGCACCTTTTTCACCCTGATATTTCTCCTGTTATTCCTTGTTCCCTTGGCAGAATTAACTGGGGGATGAGGGAAGTGGGGGAGGTATTTAAGCCTTTGGCTGGGGTGTCTTTGCCTCCTCCTGGTGGCTAGGTTCTGTATTTCCCAAAAGTAATGAATGCAGCTGTGGACGCTTCCCGTCAGAAGAAAAGAAAATTTTCAGGTAAGCATAATTCCACGGATTCATCCTTTACTTGTGGGATATTATCCTCCTGCTAACAGGAAGTGGCAAAGAGCACCACAGCAGAGCTGTCTATATAGCTCCTCCCTTAGCTCCACCCCCCAGTCATTCTCTTTGCCTACTCTAAGTACTAGGAAGGGTAAAGTGAAAGAGGTGATAAAATATTAGTTTTTAATTTCTTCAAGCAAGAGTTTGTTATTTTGAATAGTATCGGTGTGTACTATTTACTCTCAGGCAGCAGATGGATGAAGACTGATGCCTGGAGGATGATGATCTTAGCATTTGTAACTAAGATCCAGTGCTGTTCCCACAGAGGCTGAGGAGTACAGGAAACTTCAGTGTGAGGAACGTTTTCATGCTATGCAGCAGTGAGGTATGTTCAGTCATATTTTTCTGGAGAGACTATGTATTTCAGAAAGGCTGACATTATACCCAGGAGGGTAAGGGTAAGCAGTAATCATATAGCTAATAAGAAGGGCATTACTAAGCTTGCATAAGGGGCCAATTACAAATATGGTTGACACTGAGTTGTAAATGTTTGTGGGCAAACGTTTTTATAACCTGGGAGTGCTTTAACGTTTTGTGGGCAATAACGTTTTGGGCAATTTTATTGAGGGCACACATGGTTAATTTCTGGGTCTCAGAACCCACATGGCTAGTTATAACCGCTCTGGTGCAGTTCTTTGAGGCTGTGGAGACATCAAGTGAGATGGGCGGGGCCTATTTTCGCGCCTTAGATGCGCAGTTAGTTTCTCGCAGCAAGCTCTAACTCCTGAGGGCCCTGGTGGATGTTTTGGGCCAAATCGAAGCTTTAACCCCACATTTACTATCCCTGAGGGCAGGTAGAGCCACAGCAGGGCTGTGGCAAGGTGCTGAGGGTGTTTTTTTTTCCGGATCTGGGCCTATTTTCAATCTGGTTTGCACATTAAAGGGTTAAATGTTAAAATACCTTGTGGGGAAATCTTAACTACATATATTGTGTCTGCTTACAAAATTTTGAAAAAATTGGTGCATGCTTAGGCTGTTTTGCAGAACGTGTATGCTTTTTTTCTCTTAAAGGCGCAGTATCGTTTTTTAAGATTGTTATTTTTTCACTAAATAAAGTGTTTTCATGCTTGTTTGTAGTCATTACTAGCCTGTTCAACATGTCTGACATTAAGGAAAGTCAATGTTCAATATGTTTAGAAGCCATTGTGGAACCTCCACTTAGAATGTGTCCCTCATGCACTGAAGGTCAATAAATTGTAAAGAACATATTTTAGCTACTAAAAGTATGTCGCAGGATGATTCTCAGTCAGACGGGAATCAGGTTATGCCATCTAATTCTCCCCAAGTGTCACAACCATTAACGCCAGCACAAGAGACGCCAAGTACTTCTAGTGCGTCTAATACTTTCACCCTGCAAGATATGGCCGCAGTTATGAATACTACCCTCACAGAGGTTTTATCTAAGCTGCCTGGGTTGCAGGGGAAGCGCAGTAGCTCTGGTGTGAGAACAAACGCTGAGCCCTCTGACGCTTTATTAGCCATATCCGATGTACCCTCACAATGTTCTGAAGTGAGGGATTTGCTGGCTGAGGGAGAGACTTCTGATTCAGGAAATATGTTCCCTCAGACTCAGATTTGACGGCTTTTAAATTTAAATTAGAACACCTCCACTTATTGCTCAGGGAGGTTTTTGGCGACTCTGGATGATTGTGACCCTATTGTAGTTCCAGAGAAATTGTGTAAAATGGACAGATTCCAGGAGGTTCCTGCTTACACTGATGTTTTTCCGGTCCCTAAGAGGATTTCGGAAATTGTTACTAAGGAGTGGGATAGACCAGGTATTCCGTTCGCTCCCCCTCCTACTTTTAAGAAAATGTTTCCCATATCAGATGCCGTGCGGGACTCATGGCAGACGGTCCCTAAGGTGGAGGGAGCTATTTCTACCCTGGCTAAGCGTACAACTATACCTATTGAGGACAGTTGTTGTGCTTTCAAAGATCCTATGGATAAAAAATTAGAGGGTCTCCTGAAGAAAATATTTGTTCATCAAGGTTTTCTTCTCCAACCTATAGCGTGCATTGTTCCTGTAACTACTGCAGCGTCCTTTTGGTTCGAGGCTCTGGAAGAGGCTCTTCAGGTTGAGACCCCATTAGATGATATTCTGGATCGAATTTGGGCTCTCAAGCTAGCTAATTCTTTCATTACAGATCAACTGGCTAAATTAGCGGCGAAGAATTAAGGTTTTGCCATTTTAGCGCGTAGAGCGTTATTGCTTAAGTCCTGGTCTGCTGATGTGTCATCAAAGGCTAAGCTTTTAGCCATCCCTTTCAAGGGTAAGACCCTATTCAGGCCTAAATTGAAAGAGATCATTTCAGACATCACTGGAGGGAAAGGCCATGCCCTTCCTCAGGATAAGACGAATAAGATGAGGACCAAACAAAATAATTTTCATTCCTTTCAAAACTTCAAAGGTGGTCCCTCTACCTCTTCCCCTGCCGCAAAGCAAGAGGGGAATTTTGCTCAATCCAAGTCAGTCTGGAGACCTAACCAGACTTGGAACAAGGGTAAACAGGCCAAGAAGCCCGCTGCTGCCACCAAGACAGCATGAACGAGTAGCCCCCCATCCGGGACCGGATCTAGTAGGGGGCAGACTTTCTCTCTTCACTCAGGCTTGGGCAAGAGACGTTCAGGACTCCTGGGCTTTAGAAATCGTAACCCAGGGGTATCTTCTAGATTTCAAAGATTCTCCCCCAAGGGGGAGATTCCATCTTTCTCAATTGTCTGTAAACCAGACAAAAAGAGAGGCGTTCTTACGCTGTGTAGAAGACCTATATACCATGGGAGTGATCTGCCCAGTTCCAACAACAGAACAGGGGCAAGGGTTCTACTCCAATCTGTTTGTGGTTCCCAAAAAAGAGGGAACCTTCAGACCAATTTTGGATCTCAAGATCCTAAACAAATTCCTCAGAGTCCGAACCTTCAAGATGAAGACCATTCAGACTATTTTGCCGATTTGCTGATGATCCAGGAGGGTCAATATATGACCACCGTGGATTTAAAGGATGCGTATCTACACATTCCTATCCACAAAGATCATCACCAGTTCCTCGGGTTTGCCTTTCTGGACAAGCATTACCAGTTTGTGGCTCTTCCCTTCGGGTTGGCCACGGCTCCCAGAATTTTCATAAAGGTGCTAGGGTCCCTTCTGGCGGTTCTAAGGCCGCGGGCCATAGTTGTGGCGCCTTATCTGGACAATATCTTAATCCAGGCGTCGACTTACCAACTAGCCAAGTCTCTCATGGACATCGTGTTGGCTTTTCTAAGAACTCACGGGTGGAAGGTGAACGTAAAAAAGAGTTCACTTATCCCTCTCACAAGAGTTCCATTCCTGGGAACTCTGATTGATTCGGTGGACATGAAAATTTTTCTGACAGAGGTCAGGAAATCAAAAATGTTATCCATCTGCCGAGCTCTTCTTTCCATTCCTCGGCCGTCAGTGGCTCAGTGTATGGAGGTAATCGGATTAATGGTAGCGGCAATGGACATAGTTCCGTTTGCTCGCTTTCATCTCAGACCACTGCAACTTTGCATGCTCAGACAGTGGAATGGGGATTATGCAGATTTATCTCCTCAGATAAATCTGGACCAAGAGACCAGAGACTCTTTTTGGTGGTTGTCACAGGCTCATCTGTCCAAGGGAATGTGTTTCCGCAGGCCAGTGTGGGTCATAGTGACGACGGACGCCAGCCTATTGGGCTGGGGTGCAGTCTGGGATTCCCTGAAAGCACAGGGTTTGTGGACTCGGGAGGAGGCTCCCCTCCCGATAAATATTCTAGAACTGAGAGCGATATTCAACACGCTTCAGGTGTGGCCTCAGGTGGCGTCGGCCAGATTCATAAGATTCCAGTCGGACAATATCACGACTGTAGCATATATCAATCATCAGGGGGAACAAAGAGTTCTTTAGCGATGATAGAGGTTACCAAAATAATTTGATGGGCAGAGACTCACTCTTGCCATCTATCAGCAATCTATATCCCAGGGGTGGAGAACTGGGAAGCAGATTTTCTAAGTCGTCAGACTTTTCATCCGGGGGAGTGGGAACTCCATCCGGAGGTGTTTGCACAATTGATTCAGCATTGGGGCACACCAGAATTGGATCTGATGGCGTCTCGTCAGAACGCCAAACTTCCTTGTTACGGGTCCAGGTCAAGGGACCCTCAGGCAGTACTGATAGATGCTCTAGCAGTACCCTGGTCATTCAACCTGGCTTATGTGTTTCCACCATTTCCTTTCCTTCCTTGTTTGATTGCCAGAATCAAACAGGAGAGAGCTTTGGTGTTTTTGATAGCACCTACGTGGCCACGCACGACTTAATATGCAGACCTGGTGGACATGTCATCTCTTCCATCATGGACTCTGCCACTGAGACAGGATCTTCTGATTCAAGGTCCGTTCCAGCATCCAAATCTAGTTTCTCTGCGGCTGACTGCTTGGAGATTGAACGCTTGATCTTATCCAAGCGGGGTTTCTTGGAGTCGGTCATAGATACCTTGATTCAGGCTCGAAAGCCTGTCACCAGGAAAATTTATCATAAGATATGGCATAAATATCTTTATTGGTGCGAATCCAAAGGCTACTCATGGAGTAAGATCAGGATTCCTAGGATTTTGTCCTTTCTCCAAGAAGGATTGGAGAAGGGGCTATCAGCTAGTTTCTTAAAGGGACAGATATCTGCTTTATCAATTCTACTGCACAAACGTCTGGCAGATGTTCCAGACGTTCAGTCGTTCTGTCAGGCTTTAGTTAGAATCAAGCCTGTGTTTAAACCTGTTGCTCCGCCATGGAGTTTAAATTTAGTTCTTAAAGTTCTTCAAGGGGTTCCGTTTGAACCTATGCATTCCATAGATATTAAGCTTCTATCTTGGAAAGTTCTGTTTTTAGTTGCTTTCTCTTCGGCTCGAAGAGTTTCTGAACTATTTGCATTGCAATGCGACTCGCCTTATCTTGTTTTCCATGCTGATAAGGTGGTTTTGTGTACCAAACCTGGATTCCTTCCTAAGGTTGTTACTAATAAGAATATTAATCAGGAAATTGTTGTTCCTTCTCTGTGTCCTAATCCTTCCTCTAATAAGGAGCGTGTATTGCACAACTTGGACGTGGTTCGTGCTTTAAAGTTTTACTTGCAAGCGACCAAACATCTTCTTTGTTGTCTATTCTGGAAAACGTAGAGGTCAAAAAGCTACGGCTACCTCTCTTGTCTTTTGGCTGAAAAGCATCATCCGTTTGACATACGAGACTGCTGGACAGCAGCCTCCTGAAAGAATTACAGCTCACTCTCCTAGAGTGGTGGCTTCCACATGGGCTTTTAAAAATGATGCTTCTGTTGAACAGATTTGTAAGGCTGCGACTTGGTCTTCGCTTCATACCTTTGCTTCTTCTGAGGCTTTTTTTGGGAGAAAAGTTCTTCAAGCAGTGGTGCCTTCTGTTTAACCATCTGTCTTGTCCCTCCCGTTCATCCGTGTCCTAAAGCTTTGGTATTGTATCCCACAAGTAAAGGATGAATCCGTGGACTTGTCTTACCTTTATAGAAGAAAAGTAAATTTATGCTTACCTGATAAATTGATTTCTTCTATGGTAAGACGAGTCCACGGCCCGCCCTGTCATTTTAAGACAGATTATATTTTTTTTGATTTAAACTTCAGTCACCTCTGCACCTTGTAGTTTCTCCTTTTTCTTACTGTACCTTCGGTCGAATGACTGGGGGTGGAGCTAAGGGAGGAGCTATATAGACAGCTCTGCTGTGGTGCTCTTTGCCACTTCCTGTTAGCAGAAGGATAATATCCCACAAGTAAAAGATGAATCCGTGGACTCGTCTTACCATAGAAGAAATCAATTTATCAGGTAAGCATAAATTTACTTTTTTGTATGTTTTTAATCAAGTGAACAAATAACTTTTTTTTCTTAAAAGCCTTGTTTTCTATTTTCTATACCTGTTATATCTTTAACATATTAAATGCAATAGAAAAAGACCTGAGATATTTTTTATTTTTTTTTACTGGTCTTTCAGTTATGAGAAATACAAGTTGTTCTTTTTGTTTGGTATTGTTTGTTTCCATTTGTAGCCTAGTAATAAACAGATCCATTAGAATTATCTGACATCTGCGCCCCATATACGGCTTCTGCAAATTGCTCTTCCTGTTGACAGTTAGTAGAATTATTTACAATTTACTTTTGATCCTTCCAAACTCAGTGAATCCCTGACACTGGATTTTTCATCCTAAATCCCTATAACTCACTCAAAATGTATATTTTTGACCCAAACATCAGCCTTATTGTCACGTACAACTTTTCATTTAAGACTTAAAAATAGTATCTGCTTGCAGGAGCGAAATGATTTCATAAGATACACAGATCTAAAATACAAGAGGGAAACATATTTCAGAGCGAGATGAAAGATAGCTGGCTAGGGGGTAATAGAAGAAACGCTACAAGCTATCTCTAGAAGTGTGAAACACACAAAGGCTAGAAATAAACTCATGCAGGCAGAATATAAAAGCTTAATTGTGAAAAATATCAGGGTTCAAAGTCTTAAACATAGGGCCTAATGGAACAGTTGTGATTTGAGCTTTTGCTGTGCATGGGTCCTTTGTATTACATGATTTTATTTTTTTTAACCCCTACACTACCAGGACTTTCAGAGAAAAACTTGCCCAAAATACTGAAGAATTGTCAGCATTTGTGCTATGACTCAATTTAAACAGAAATAGAGCCTTGATTGTTTTTTTATTAATCTGTCAAAATTATATATATTTATTTATTTATTTTAAGTAGATAACCCAAGGTATTGATCTAGTCCCATTTTGGTATATTTCTCCCTGATTCCCCCTTAAAGAGCTCTCTAACATCCCCTTTTAACTATTGCCAGTACCTATAAACCCCTTTTTTCATTTTTTTTTTTTTTCAGTAGTGTAGGGGTCCCACCACCCCCCTCCCACGATCACCGTGTATTAACCCTCACACCCCCAAACCCCTTTTCTCCAACATAGGTGTGTCCGGTCCACGGCGTCATCCTTACTTGTGGGATATTCTCTTCCCCAACAGGAAATGGCAAAGAGCCCAGCAAAGCTGGTCACATGATCCCTCCTAGGCTCCGCCTACCCCAGTCATTCTCTTTGCCGTTGTACAGGCAACATCTCCACGGAGATGGCTTAGAGTTTTTTAGTGTTTAACTGTAGTTTTTATTATTCAATCAAGAGTTTGTTATTTTAAAATAGTGCTGGTATGTACTATTTACTCTGAAACAGAAAAGAGATGAAGATTTCTGTTTGTAAGAGGAAAATGATTTTAGCAACCGTTACTAAAATCCATGGCTGTTCCACACAGGACTGTTGAGAGGAATTAACTTCAGTTGGGGGAACAGTGAGCAGTCTTTTGCTGCTTGAGGTATGACACATTCTAACAAGACGATGTAATGCTGGAAGCTGTCATTTTCCCTATGGGATCCGGTAAGCCATTTTTATTCAGACAGTAAATAAGGGCTTCACAAGGGCTTATTAAGACTGTAGACATTTTCTGGGCTAAATCGATTCATATATTACACATATTTAGCCTTGAGGAATCATTTAATCTGGGTATTTTTGTAAAATAATATCGGCAGGCACTGTTTTAGACACCTTATTCTCTAGGGGCTTTCCCTAATCATAGGCAGAGCCTCATTTTCGCGCCGGTATTGCGCACTTGTTTTTGAGAAGCATGACATGCAGTCGCATGTGTGAGGAGCTCTGATACATAGAAAAGACTTTCTGAAGGCGTCATTTGGTATCGTATTCCCCTTTGGGCTTGGTTGGGTCTCAGCAAAGCAGATACCAGGGACTGTAAAGGGGTTAAAGTTAAAAACGGCTCCGGTTCCGTTATTTTAAGGGTTAAAGCTTCCAAATTTGGTGTGCAATACTTTTAAGGCTTTAAGACACTGTGGTGAAATTTTGGTGAATTTTGAACAATTCCTTCATACTTTTTCGCAATTGCAGTAATAAAGTGTGTTCAGTTTAAAATTTAAAGTGACAGTAACGGTTTTATTTTAAAACGTTTTTTGTACTTTGTTATCAAGTTTATGCCTGTTTAACATGTCTGAACTACCAGATAGACTGTGTTCTGAATGTGGGGAAGCCAAGGTTCCTTCTCATTTAAATAAATGTGATTTATGTGACACTGAAAATGATGCCCAAGATGATTCCTCAAGTGAGGGGAGTAAGCATGGTACTGCATCATTCCCTCCTTCGTCTACACGAGTCTTGCCCACTCAGGAGGCCCCTAGTACATCTAGCGCGCCAATACTCCTTACTATGCAACAATTAACGGCTGTAATGGATAATTCTATCAAAAACATTTTAGCCAAAATGCCCACTTATCAGCGTAAGCGCGACTGCTCTGTTTTAGATACTGAAGAGCATGAGGACGCTGATGATAATGGTTCTGAAATGCCCCTACACCAGTCTGAGGGGGCCAGGGAGGTTTTGTCTGAGGGAGAAATTTCAGATTCAGGGAAAATTTCTCAACAAGCTGAACCCGATGTGATTACATTTAAATTTAAGTTGGAACATCTCCGCGCTCTGCTTAAGGAGGTATTATCCACTCTGGATGATTGTGAGAATTTGATCATCCCAGAGAAACTATGTAAAATGGACAAGTTCCTAGAGGTCCCGGGGCTCCCAGAAGCTTTTCCTATACCCAAGCGGGTGGCGGACATTGTAAATAAAGAATGGGAAAGGCCCGGTATACCTTTCGTCCCTCCCCCCATATTTAAAAAAATTGTTTCCTATGGTCGACCCCAGAAAGGACTTATGGCAGACAGTCCCCAAGGTCGAGGGAGCGGTTTCTACTTTAAACAAACGCACCACTATACCCATAGAAGATAGTTGTGCTTTCAAAGATCCTATGGATAAAAAATTAGAAGGTTTGCTTAAAAAGATGTTTGTTCAGCAAGGTTACCTTCTACAACCAATTTCATGCATTGTCCCTGTCACTACAGCCGCGTGTTTCTGGTTCGATGAGCTAGTAAAGGCGATCGATAGTGATTCTCCTCCTTATGAGGAGATTATGGACAGAATCCGTGCTCTCAAATTGGCTAATTCTTTCACCCTAGACGCCACTTTGCAATTGGCTAGGTTAGCGGCGAAGAATTCTGGGTTTGCTATTGTGGCGCGCAGAGCGCTTTGGTTGAAATCTTGGTCAGCTGATGCGTCTTCCAAGAACAAACTCCTTAACATTCCTTTCAAGGGGAAAACGCTGTTTGGCCCTGACTTGAAAGAGATTATCTCTGATATCACTGGGGGTAAGGGCCACGCCCTTCCTCAGGATAGGTCTTTCAAGGCCAAAAATAAACCTAATTTTCGTCCCTTTCGTAGAAACGGACCAGCCCCAAGTGCTACGTCCTCTAAGCAAGAGGGTAATACTTCTCAAGCCAAGCCAGCCTGGAGACCAATGCAAGGCTGGAACAAGGGAAAGCAGGCCAAGAAACCTGCCACTGCTACCAAGACAGCATGAAATGTTGGCCTCCGATCCGGGACCGGATCTGGTGGGGGGCAGACTCTCTCTCTTCGCTCAGGCTTGGGCAAGAGATGTTCTGGATCCTTGGGCACTAGAAATAGTCTCCCAAGGTTATCTTCTGGAATTCAAGGGGCTTCCCCCAAGGGGGAGGTTCCACAGGTCTCAATTGTCTTCAGACCACATAAAAAGACAGGCATTCTTACATTGTGTAGAAGACCTGTTAAAAATGGGAGTGATTCATCCTGTTCCATTAGGAGAACAAGGGATGGGGTTCTACTCCAATCTGTTCATAGTTCCCAAAAAAGAGGGAACGTTCAGACCAATCTTAGATCTCAAGATCTTAAACAAGTTTCTCAAGGTTCCATCGTTCAAAATGGAAACCATTCGAACAATTCTTCCTTCCATCCAGGAAGGTCAATTCATGACCACGGTGGATTTAAAGGATGCGTATCTACATATTCCTATCCACAAGGAACATCATCGGTTCCTAAGGTTCGCATTCCTGGACAAGCATTACCAGTTCGTGGCGCTTCCTTTCGGATTAGCCACTGCTCCAAGGATTTTCACAAAGGTACTAGGGTCCCTTCTAGCGGTGCTAAGACCAAGGGGCATTGCAGTAGTACCTTACTTGGACGACATTCTGATTCAAGCGTCGTCCCTTCCTCAAGCAAAGGCTCACACGGACATAGTCCTGGCCTTTCTCAGATCTCACGGATGGAAAGTGAACGTGGAAAAGAGTTCTCTATCTCCGTCGACAAGGGTTCCCTTCTTGGGAACAATAATAGACTCCTTAGAAATGAGGATTTTTCTGACAGAGGCCAGAAAAACAAAACTTCTAAACTCTTGTCAAACACTTCATTCCGTTCCTCTTCCTTCCATAGCGCAGTGCATGGAAGTAATAGGTTTGATGGTAGCGGCAATGGACATAGTTCCTTTTGCGCGCATTCATCTAAGACCATTACAACTGTGCATGCTCAGTCAGTGGAATGGGGACTATACAGACTTGTCTCCGAAGATACAAGTAAATCAGAGGACCAGAGACTCACTCCGTTGGTGGCTGTCCCTGGACAACCTGTCACAAGGGATGACCTTCCGCAGACCAGAGTGGGTCATTGTCACGACCGACGCCAGTCTGATGGGCTGGGGCGCGGTCTGGGGATCCCTGAAAGCTCAGGGTCTTTGGTCTCGGGAAGAATCTCTTCTACCGATAAATATTCTGGAACTGAGAGCGATATTCAATGCTCTCAAGGCTTGGCCTCAGCTAGCAAAGGCCAAGTTCATACGGTTTCAATCAGACAACATGACGACTGTTGCGTACATCAACCATCAGGGGGGAACAAGGAGTTCCCTGGCGATGGAAGAAGTGACCAAAATCATTCAATGGGCGGAGACTCACTCCTGCCACCTGTCTGCAATCCACATTCCAGGAGTGGAAAATTGGGAAGCGGATTTTCTGAGTCGTCAGACATTACATCCGGGGGAGTGGGAACTCCATCCGGAAATCTTTGCCCAAATTACTCAACTGTGGGGCATTCCAGACATGGATCTGATGGCCTCTCGTCAGAACTTCAAGGTTCCTTGCTACGGGTCCAGATCCAGGGATCCCAAGGCGACTCTAGTAGATGCACTAGTAGCACCTTGGACCTTCAAACTAGCTTATGTATTCCCGCCGTTTCCTCTCATCCCCAGGCTGGTAGCCAGGATCCATCAGGAGAGGGCGTCGGTGATCTTGATAGCTCCTGCGTGGCCACGCAGGACTTGGTATGCAGATCTGGTGAATATGTCATCGGCTCCACCATGGAAGCTACCTTTGAGACGAGACCTTCTTGTTCAAGGTCCGTTCGAACATCCGAATCTGGTCTCACTCCAGCTGACTGCTTGGAGATTGAACGCTTGATCTTATCAAAACGAGGGTTCTCAGATTCTGTTATTGATACTCTTGTTCAGGCCAGAAAGCCTGTAACTAGAAAAATTTACCACAAAATATGGAAAAAATATATCTGTTGGTGTGAATCTAAAGGATTCCCTTGGGACAAGGTAAAGATTCCTAAGATTCTATCCTTTCTTCAAGAAGGATTGGAGAAAGGATTATCTGCAAGTTCCTTGAAGGGACAGATTTCTGCCTTGTCTGTGTTACTCCACAAAAAGCTGGCAGCTGTGCCAGATGTTCAAGCTTTTGTTCAGGCTCTGGTTAGAATCAAGCCTGTTTACAAACCTTTGACTCCTCCTTGGAGTCTCAACTTAGTTCTTTCAGTTCTTCAGGGGGTTCCGTTTGAACCCTTACATTCCGTTGATATTAAGTTATTATCTTGGAAAGTTTTGTTTTTGGTTGCAATTTCTTCTGCCAGAAGAGTTTCAGAATTATCTGCTCTGCAGTGTTCTCCTCCTTATCTGGTGTTCCATGAAGATAAGGTGGTTTTACGTACTAAACCTGGTTTTCTTCCAAAAGTTGTTTCTAACAAAAACATTAACCAGGAGATAGTCGTGCCTTCTTTGTGTCCGAAACCAGTTTCGAAGAAGGAACGTTTGTTGCACAATTTGGATGTTGTTCGCGCTCTAAAATTCTATTTAGATGCTACAAAGGATTTTAGACAAACATCTTCCTTGTTTGTTGTTTATTCTGGTAAAAGGAGAGGTCAAAAAGCAACTTCTACCTCTCTCTCTTTTTGGATTAAAAGCATCATCAGATTGGCTTTCGAGACTGCCGGACGGCAGCCTCCTGAAAGAATCACAGCTCATTCCACTAGGGCTGTGGCTTCCACATGGGCCTTCAAGAACGAGGCTTCTGTTGATCAGATATGTAGGGCAGCGACTTGGTCTTCACTGCACACTTTTACCAAATTTTACAAGTTTGATACTTTTGCTTCTTCTGAGGCTGTTTTTGGGAGAAAGGTTTTGCAAGCCGTGGTGCCTTCCATTTAGGTGACCTGATTTGCTCCCTCCCTTCATCCGTGTCCTAAAGCTTTGGTATTGGTTCCCACAAGTAAGGATGACGCCGTGGACCGGACACACCTATGTTGGAGAAAACAGAATTTATGTTTACCTGATAAATTACTTTCTCCAACGGTGTGTCCGGTCCACGGCCCGCCCTGGTTTTTTAATCAGGTCTGATAATTTATTTTCTTTAACTACAGTCACCACGGTATCATATGGTTTCTCCTATGCAAATATTCCTCCTTAACGTCGGTCGAATGACTGGGGTAGGCGGAGCCTAGGAGGGATCATGTGACCAGCTTTGCTGGGCTCTTTGCCATTTCCTGTTGGGGAAGAGAATATCCCACAAGTAAGGATGACGCCGTGGACCGGACACACCGTTGGAGAAAGTAATTTATCAGGTAAACATAAATTCTGTTTTCTGTAGTGTAGCTGCCCCATCCCTTCCTGTTCCTATCTCTTTTTTTGTTTCTGTAGCCTAGGGCCCTCCCATTCCCTTCCCTCTCCCCTCCGCTGCTGAGCCCGCCACCTGCCTCCCTCTGAAGCATGCAAATTTAATCTTAATTTTCAAGTCACTTTAAATGACCATGAACTAATGGATAATTGCATAATCAACAGATGCTTAATAAAAATACAATGCAAAAGCGCTTATTGCCAGATTATCTAAACTTTGCCGGATCAGACGTGGTTTTTCACACCAACCTTTGTGGGATTATCTTAAAAAAGAGGGCAGTTCCTGCGAGTGGCGAGAAATGGAAATAATGGAACTCGCTGGACAGGGAAACTTCACTGGGTTGAGCGAAGTGAGCAGGAAGCACAGTTTAATAATTATTGCAAGTCCGTCAAAAGAACTTAGATACAATTGCAGAGGCTTAGATACAATTTAATCACAGAGGTAAAAGTATATTAATATAACAGTGTTGGTAATGAAAAACTGGGGAATGGGTAATAAGGGAACATCTATCTTTTTAAACAATAAACCTTCTGGAGTAGACTGTCCCTTTAATAGACTATAGTATAAATATATTTTTTTATATGTACTGGCTAACAAATAAATTGTGTGACTCACTTTTTTGCTATATTCGCTTTATTGCGGTGGTCTGGAACTGAACCTGCAATATCTCTGAGGTACAAATGTATGTATAACCTGTGTATTCTGCAGAAAGAGATTGGCTGTGCCATTTAGTTAAGTATATTGAACACAGAGTATAGGATGATAGAGTATTGCAACATTGTATCAGTTAAC
The DNA here is from genome assembly GCF_027579735.1 of Bombina bombina. Taxonomy (NCBI): domain Eukaryota; kingdom Metazoa; phylum Chordata; class Amphibia; order Anura; family Bombinatoridae; genus Bombina; species Bombina bombina. The sequence continues at coordinate 19,922,855 of NC_069510.1, read as the reverse complement.
CAGACACACAGGCACCCTATTGGCTAAACAGAAATCCAGCCCTGCTATTTTACTAGTTCTGACAAATACATTTGTATTAGACACTCAAAAATGACACCCAAGTTCATCAACATTGTTTTATTGTAGTCACAAAACAACACAATATCTTCTGCCAACGTTGTGTCTCCTGGTAGCTTTGGAATTAATGGAAGATTTGGGCAATAGAATGAGAAGCTGTTTCCCAGAGCTAAAATAGCATTAAAAAAATCTAGACAATTTCCTCGATCTATGCACAACTGCTTGCAAGCATCTGCCACATTAAAGTGTGCAGCATATGTAGGTAATAGAGAGTATATCAACAGCTCAATTACAACTGTGATTCCAAATTATATTTCTTTTTAGCAGCTGGCTGCCTATTTTGAAAACTTATAAAAAAAAATAATATATATATATATATCAAATCGTGTAAGTTCCTTAATAGTATTAACCTTTAAATGTATAATGAAATAATGAGGCCCTTAACTGGAATAAATTATTTCACTATATCTTCTCTACCTGGCGGCCAGGTATAATAAACCAAATAAATAAATCTGAAATTAAAGGAACACCCAAGCCAAAACTAAAATGTGCATTACACTTTTTAATACAAGCATTTTTTTTAAGCCTCTTGTAAAAGTTTTCACTGTTTTATGAAGAATATTGAAATATGAACCATGCACCAGCATTTTGAACAGTGTGATCTTTTGGTGCCTGGTATAGTGTTGGTGACATGGTAAATGTCACTGCCAGCTCTGTTAGCAGACACTGTTCAGAATGCTGGTGCATGGATCTTTTTTTTATTTTATTTTTTATTATTATTACATTTTATTAGACTTGTATAACATTTAACAACAGCGATCTGTCATATACAGAATTTATTTTTTTGATATTTCAAACAATAAACATTAAACATAAGATACAGAGTATACAGTTTGTTCTTGCTTTATTAACAATAGCATTAAGATATCAATTAGATCTTATGTATCCTTCCCATATAGACATAATCCTATAATATAAAAGGCCAAGTGTGTTTGTCCGAAGCTGTCATGCGCAGTAGAGACAGCGCAAGGACAAAGACACCTGGCCTTAGAGTCCAGCTGATCTGCTGTCTGCATTGTAGCAACGGTGGGCGGGAGTGGGCGTGGCTGGGCATGGTGGGGGGAGTTGCGGGGTGTGGCCGCGTACGAGAGAGATCGAACGAGATTGGGGAGAGAGAAAGAAAGGGGGAGAGCAAAAGAGAGGGGAGAGAGAGCAAAAGAGAGGGGGAGAGAGAGAGAGCAAAAGAGAGGGGGGGATAGAAAATTAGAGGGGGGAAAGAGGAAGAGCAAAAGAGAGGGGGGGAAAGAGAGCAAAAGAGAGTGGGAGAGAGAGAAAAAGAGAGCCGAGAGAGAGAGAAAAAGAGAGGGGGAAAGAGAGAAAGCAAAAGAGAGGGGAGAGAGAGAGCAAAAGAGATGGGGGAGAGAGTGCAAATGAGACGGGAGAGAGAGAGCAAAAGAGAGGGGGTAGAGAGAGAGCAAAAGAGAGGGGGGAAGAGAGAGAGAGAGCAAAAGAGAGGGGGGAAGAGAGAGAGCACAAAAGTGAGGGGGAGAAAGAGAGCGCAAAAGAGAGGGGGGAGAGAGAGCGCAAAAGAGAGGGGGGGAGAGAGAGTGCAAAAGAGAAAAGAGAAGGGGGAGAGAGCACAAAAGAGAGGGGGAGAAAGAGAGCAAAGAGAGGTGGGATAGAGAGCAAAAGAGAGGGGGGATAGAGAGCAAAAAGAGAGGTGGAGCGAGAGAGCACAAAAGAGAGGGGAAGAGAGCGCAAAAGAGAGGAGGGAGAGAGAGCAAAAGAGAGGGGGAGAGAGAAAGAAAAAGAGGGGGGGAGAGCAAGGGGTTGGACCGCTGTACTGCAAAATATGTCCCGTGTGAACAGGCTTTTAGGACTAAGTAGAGTGATAATCTACCATATGTTTAGTCTGAGAGTAGTGGTAATTTTCTGAGGATAGTTTGTCTTCAGTCTGCTTCCTCTAGTCAGTAACTGCCAGTGTCAATATTGTTTTTCATAATCTTGGTATTAATTGTTTGGCACAATTGATAATTTCAAAAAGTAACTTAAGAACATATGAGCAAACTATTTTGACAGGTTTATTCAAGAGGAATGTCAGGGGGCATATTGATAAGCTAGTGGCTACCACGTTTTTCCATTTTTGGGATCACTGCCCAGATCCAAAAGTCTTGTATTAAAGGATATTGCCACCAAATACGAGTCACCGTTCCTCGCGCATTACAGCAATAAAGTAGTGGGTGTGGGAAAAGCCCTCCACAAGGGGAGCTGTCTGTGTTAATGTCGCAAATATATATCAAGGATTAACTCATAATAAATGTTTAAAAAAACAATTTTAATAAACACATAGATAAAATCCTAATATACCTATGGGTGCCTGCACCTAAAAATGCACATAAAAAAGGCAAATATCTAAAACAATAGGGTTATGCACCAATGGGCTAATTGTCCTGAAACTTAATCTATCTAGAAAATCTTAGTACAATATCAGGGTAACTTTGTCCCAAAAAGACATGTACAGGTATAATACCCTCTGATAAACCCGATCTCTTATCGGTGTGTGATTATATGAACAGTCTGTATCATCAAAAACAAACACCGTATGGATAAGTGTTATAAATGAGTGTTACTGTCCCAGACAGCCATGCCAAAGTAAAAAACTTATGGTGAATTTAGAGCGTCTCAAGCTGTTATCAGGCGTCCATTCGTCATGCGGTCTTTACAGGCAGATAGAAAACAATCTTGCTAGTTTCTGTTCCTAACATTCGGTTAGCTTTTCATCATCGATCCTTGTGATACAAAGTTGCAGCTTTTGCATTTGGCATATATCATGCAGCAAAGTGGAGCTCTCAATATGTGGTTAATGCAATTTGTAAGGGTAAGAGCTTTTTCAGATATTCACTTGTAACTTGTAAACCAGGTAGAGCTAATAATCTGTAAATACCACAACAGTATTTTTGTGCAGGTTGCTCGTTATAGAGACACGAAGTGACCTGTTAGCACCCGTTCTGTTTACTTGAACCTCTCAACATGTGGTTAATACAGGTGATATGAACAAAACATCAACGCGTTTCGGCTGTGTTACCAGCCTTCATCAAGATCTAGATAAAGGCTGGTAACACAGCTGAAACGCGTTGGACATTAGATTGTCATTTGACAATGAATGAGCCTTTAGGAGGGTTTTATATTATATAGCTGGGTATAATAGTCATGAAATTGTGTCATTATATCCAGGGTAGTGTGTACGTTCAGGTTTTGAGGTGTTGAACATATGATTTTTTTTTTAAAAAATGTCAGTTTTAGTGCTCGAACCAGAAGCTTTTCAGTTTGGTTTCCCCCATAATAGAATTTTTGTTTGTTTGAGTGTGGTGTTAGGATATTCTAGTGCTGGGTATTCATTTAATGCTATGCAAGCTAGGTCCAGCTTATCTCTAATATCCTTATTTTGAGGGTATAATGTATGGCAATATTCTAGTTGGAAGTTTCCAGAGATCAGATTTGTATATTTTTATCATGATTCCTTTCTGATCCAGGCTTTAAATTCTAAGAATTCACCTTGTATATAACACTTTTGGGCCTCCCATACAGAGAAGATATATATATGTCTGGGGTTGCATTTAATGTGAAGTATTCTTTGAAGGAATGTGTAGTGTTCTTGAAAATGTCTGGTTGAAATAAAATAGGTTGTCATTAAATTTCCATAAATATGGATTAAGGTGAGTGTTAGGCCATGCCGATGGGGAAATAGAGTTTGTGAGGCAGGTTTAACCCCATTTGATTATTTTGAATATAATCAATCCTACTATAGTAAGGGTTAGTGAAAAATGAAAAGCACTTACAGGAGGGGTTCAAAAACCTAAAAGTATCTCAAAAGTTTTTATCTCTAAGTGCCCTCCATGGGTAGTGTGAATTTTTTTGGACACTTTAATGGTAGGGTTCAGCTTATCTATTTGTGGGTTAAGAGGAAAGTTATATATAATTCCCATAGAGACATCAGAGATTTTCCTAAACATATCTCTTAAGAATGGGATATGTTTTGTGTTGGGGCATAGACATTAATAAATGTAATCTGTCTTCCAAACATATAATATATAATATATATATATATATATAACATATATTTAAAGAAATCTACCATTGTCATCTTTAATCTGATGTATAAGGATACTGACTCCATGTCATTTTGATGTGTAAGAGTTATGTTAGTGTTGTGTTAAGTGTGAACCAAAAATATTTGGGTTCCCTGTGTCATTTGAAGTGAGTTTCTTGGAGGAAAATAAGGTCAGGGTGTTGCCTATGAAGGTCTGTTAGGCATGTACAACGTTTGCAATGGGAATGGAAATTTTTTGACATTCTGGGACATCAAATATAAACTTTGTTTGTGACTATCCATAATTGGTCTTATTCATATGCAAAAATAACTCTGTATCATGCATATATATTCTAGACTTTGCTATAATGTCAAAGTGAAGAGACCAAAAATTACAAAGTAAGAACCAAAAAATAACAGTGCCTGGCTGGTAGAGTCAAAAGAAATGTAGCCAACTATAGTCAAAAATATAACGCATAACAAACAGCCATATCTTCTGGAGGCCTATTTATCAAATGTCTGTCAGACCTCATCCGACAGTGCGGATCAGGTCCGACAGACCTCGCTGAATGCGGAGAGCAATACGCTCTCCGTATTCAGCATCGCACCAGCAGCTCCCAGCATCGCACCAGCCGACCCCTGCAGACTGGCGGCCAATCGGCCGCCAGCAGGGGGGTGTCAATCAACCCGATTGTACTTGATCCGGTTAAATTGTGGCAATCTCTTTCCGCCTCATCAGAGCAGGCAGACAGGGTTATGGAGCAGTGGTTGTCATGATCTGATCCCATCATCGCCGTGTCACCGCGGCTCCCGGATCTCTCTCTGTCTCTGAGCGTCATGTGACGCGGCCTTCCGGTTTTCACCCCCTTCACGTCATCAGGCTTTCAAAAGCCTCGGCGGGGCATCGCTCCGGTGCCCGTTTGTTGTTGCACTCCTGCTCGGCTTCCTGGCTTGTGAGTACGTCTTAGATTGTTTAAAGGGACACAGACCATTGCTTTGCCTGACCACTCTGCTGCCTCATCCTTGTATTTGATTAAAGGGACACAGACCATTGCTTTGCCTGACCACTCTGCTGCCTCATCCTTGTATTTAATTAAAGGGACACAGACCATTGCTTTGCCTGACCACTCTGCTGCCTCATCCTTGTATTTAATTAAAGGGACACAGACCATTGCTTTGCCTGACCACTCTGCTGCCTCATCCTTGTATTTAATTAAAGGGACACAGACCATTGCTTTGCCTGACCACTCTGCCGCCTCATCCTTGTATTTGATTAAAGGGACACAGACCATTGTTTTGCCTGACCACTCTGCCGCCTCATCCTTGTATTTGATTAAAGGGACACAGACCATTGTTTTGCCTGACCACTCTGCCGCCTCATCCTTGTATTTAATTAAAGGGACACAGACCATTGCTTTGCCTGACCACTCTGCCGCCTCATCCTTGTATTTAATTAAAGGGACACAGACCATTGCTTTGCCTGACCACTCTGCCGCCTCATCCTTGTATTTAATTAAAGGGACACAGACCATTGCTTTGCCTGACCACTCTGCCGCCTCATCCTTGTATTTGATTAAAGGGACACAGACCATTGTTTTGCCTGACCACTCTGCCGCCTCATCCTTGTATTTGATTAAAGGGACACAGACCATTGCTTTGCCTGACCACTCTGCCGCCTCATCCTTGTATTTAATTAAAGGGACACAGACCATTGCTTTGCCTGACCACTCTGCCGCCTCATCCTTGTATTTGATTAAAGGGACACAGACCATTGCTTTGCCTGACCACTCTGCTGCCTCATCCTTGTATTTGATTAAAGGGACACAGACCATTGTTTTGCCTGACCACTCTGCCGCCTCATCCTTGTATTTGATTAAAGGGACACAGACCATTGCTTTGCCTGACCACTCTGCTGCCTCATCCTTATACTTGATTAAAGGGACACAAATCATTGCTTTGCCTGACCACTCTGCTGCCTCATCCTTGTATTTGATTAAAGTGACACAGACCATTGCTTTGCCTGACTACTCTACTGCCTCATCCTTATACTTGATTAAAGGGACATTGACCATTGCTTTGCCAGACCAATCTGCTGCCTCATCCTTGTACTTGATTAGAGGGACATTGTCCACTGCTTCATTTGATCTCTCAACTGCCGTATCCTCTGCCTGTTTTAATACTCCAATCCAAATACCTGCATCTGTGAGTACTGTTTTCTTTTTCTACAAATTAACCTGTTCATTTTTTCCTGAGTGGGTCACGTCCTGGTTTCCTCTCAGCGTGCTAGCGTGTGTTTATCTTTTTCATGCAAGCAGTTGGGTCCAAGCCTGGACTGATTCTATACGGCTGACAGCGGTCTTCAGACCGCTGCTTCATAACTGCTGTTTCTGACGTGTCTGAAGACTTGCCAGAAACACGGGCCCTCAAACTCCATTCGGAGCTTGATAAATGGGCCTCTTAATCTCATAACAAAAAAGAAATCTGGGGTAAAAGTAGTAGTCTTGAACATAGTACAGATAACTTACAGCTAGCTATATAACATTATGATGCAATACAGTGGAACAAAGCAAATACTTAGCTTGGTTGAAAGTAGTAACACAAATAAACTATCAGGCAATGACAAGTCCTCTCTCTTTCTCTGCTGGGGAATGTTCTGGAGATGTAGCTGAGTAGATTTGAGGTCTCCGTGTGAGCAGAAGAGTTAGGTAGAGTTTGCTTTTGCTGCTTAGGAGGAACAGTTTGCCACTTAGAGTTTTTTGGGTGCTTGAGCACTGGCAATTTGATGGAGTTGGTTCTTGTTCCGATGGAAGGTTTGGAGAGTCAAATCCTGCAGAAGGATAGAATATCATCCAGTGATTTATATGTGAACCTCTCACCATCCTCAAGCAATGTCGGCTGTAGTGGAAAGCCCCAACAATTGTGGACTCTTGTTGTTCGGGTCCCTGCGATAGTTGTTCAAGCTCTTCTATTGTGATTTGTCTCATTCTCCTCTGTTTCAACTCTAAATCCTAGGGTGTACATCTCCTATTTGAGATCTGCCATTTCCTCTTTCATACACATACGCACAATGTCAGCTTTGTCCTATTTTGATGCTAGAGATGAGAGAATAGATGTCGCAATCTAAATAATATCTGTTGGTGTAGCAGAAACAGTTAATAGAGGAGAAGTATTGTTGTCTCCTTCCTCTAATCTTATGGAGCCTGGACTGGAGGAGATTTGCTCACTAGAGGTGTAGAATGCACTGACTGATTGTTCTTTTACAGGTAGACTATGACATTTAATAGATTTATCCTGTTATGATTTCTTTGAGATGCCATAGTAAGAAGATGCATTTAATAAGACAACACTAGATGAAGTAGCAGATGGAGGTAATGGTGTGTACCCTCAGGGGAGTTGTTTTTTCCAGACGATGTTAGGAAAAAGGTATAGGGGATATAACTTATCCAGACGTATTGAATGGGAAAGGAAGAGGAGAGAACACCAATACTGAATAATATTAAGGAATGCGGAGTAGCACCAATGGTTGCAAAAGGTGTGGAAGCTGTGCTTCAGTTCTGAATAAGTATCTATGTAAAGCAGGATGTTTCCCTCTGAATCAGATGGGAGTCAGTATACAGCAGTTTGATGTAGGTTGCAGAGGTAAGGAATACAAATGTATGGTTGGGGAGAAAAGAAGATCTAGATTGATATGTGAACTGTAAAGTGGAGGGGTGACACCTGGTATTATAATGCTCTTAAAAGGTCCCAATCTGCTGATGATTCTCCAGACTTTCTCGGCTAGGGCATGAAAAGTGCAATCGAGACAATAGATCACCACCTCAATATGAAGAGAGTCGCTCCCCAGGATTGAGTATTTCAAAACATTGCACGAGATCTAGATCTCACTCTGTGTGCGCTACAATGTAAGGAGCTGAGCGATAGTAATCGAAGGCCATCGGGCCCACAGCTAGTGTCTCGCAAGCGCTCACCTCCCAATTGCCGCTGATCTCCTCAAAAGCGATGTCTCCAGTGTCCGGTAAGGATAGGTTCATAGGTAACTCCTACATATTTTATTGGTTCCTTAATTTTAAGTAAAATTGTCAATTCCTACTATTTATAAGTAAAATAACTGGATGCAAATGTTTCTTAAAAGTTGCCTGGACATTTTTTTTCTAAGTATATATTTTATAAAGTTTTTTTTTCTTTTTTTTTAAATCAGGTACAGAATAAACATAACCTACTTTTTGTTGTTGTCCAATGGCTTCATACCTGAGTCAAACATAAATTGCAGTGGTAAATTTATTGCCCCATTCCTGAACTAATAGAATGTGCTGAATGCTCCACCCTGGAACTTCTCAAAGTGATGGTTGTTCCACCTCTGAATTGCTAGGAAGGGATCTTTGCTCTATCCTTGAAGTGTTTGAAGAGCTTATTCTTCCACCTCCAAACTGCCTGATAGTCTGGACCATCCTTCTCTTAACTGGTAGTTTTCTGTGATAGAACTGCTCAGCTAGTGTGGAGTATTTTATTATCAATTTTAATATATACTGTAAAGATAGATATTTGTATTATTTTTATTATTATTTCTTTTTTTTCCTAGTTTAGTAGAGGGGCGAAAACGTTTGGATAAGATTATTGTAATTTGACAAGTTATTTGCTTCACAATAAATGTTGTGTTTCATTTGAATTCAATAAATAGGTAAAAAATAAGCAGTCTAGTTTATAAGTGCAGCCCTATGTGTATGGGCTTTTTTGGGAATATATATTTAGCAGGTGCCAACTGCATATAGTGCTAGAAGCCAGCAAGGAAGACTAAAGTAAGATGAAAATACCTAAGGTATCATGTATTGGAATATCTGGACTTACTGATACCTATTTTTAAAATTCAGTACAGAACTTTCCTATCTGTAAATTCCCCATACATTTTAAATATTGAATGTAGCATTCTACTGTTAGATTGTAACATATGATTATAATATATAGAGTGTTCAATATTCAAATTGGATTTTTTTTTAACAGTATCAAACAATCACAATACTATAAGTACCAAGGGCATACTATCTGGGGACCGTTTCTCTCTCACTCTCTCTGTCTCTCTATTATTCTATCACGATCACCCTGTCTCTATCTCTCATATGTGTTTGTGTGAATAAAAGGGGTCATAATAAATTTCTCATGTATAACCATATCTATCTGGTTTTATAGATTTTCTTTTTTACGTCGGGTCACATAAAAAATTGCAGCCTGCAAAATAGTCTTTGAAATATTTATTAGAATTCTACTGGCTATAGTCCAGATAGAAAAAGAAAAAAAAAACACATGCTGCAGATTTTTTTTAAGGCATAAAAAGGTAGTTTTCTGTAGTTTCTTATGTGCAAGATGGTTTTGTTCTCCAAAACCCATTTGTTTTTAGACAATTAAGAAGAATTTTCTTAACAATACAATGATTGAGAATTTCACAGTTATCGATGGCTAATGTTCCAAAAGTGATGCTCACAAACTGGTCTGTGCATTTTTAGAACCAGTTTGAAATGTATTATTATTATGTGTAGTAATCGCTCTCATTTCTTGCCCTGTGCTGTAGCAGCAGTCACCTGACCTAATTACACATCCTGACATATTTTATGGTACAGAAAATTTTTCTACAAATTAACCTGTTCATTTTTTCCTGAGTGGGTCACGTCCTGGTTTCCTCTCAGCGTGCTAGCGTGTGTTTATCTTTTTCATGCAAGCAGTTGGGTCCAAGCCTGGACTGATTCTATACGGCTGACAGCGGTCTTCAGACCGCTGCTTCATAACTGCTGTTTCTGACGTGTCTGAAGACTTGCCAGAAACACGGGCCCTCAAACTCCATTCGGAGCTTGATAAATGGGCCTCTTAATCTCATAACAAAAAAGAAATCTGGGGTAAAAGTAGTAGTCTTGAACATAGTACAGATAACTTACAGCTAGCTATATAACATTATGATGCAATACAGTGGAACAAAGCAAATACTTAGCTTGGTTGAAAGTAGTAACACAAATAAACTATCAGGCAATGACAAGTCCTCTCTCTTTCTCTGCTGGGGAATGTTCTGGAGATGTAGCTGAGTAGATTTGAGGTCTCCGTGTGAGCAGAAGAGTTAGGTAGAGTTTGCTTTTGCTGCTTAGGAGGAACAGTTTGCCACTTAGAGTTTTTTGGGTGCTTGAGCACTGGCAATTTGATGGAGTTGGTTCTTGTTCCGATGGAAGGTTTGGAGAGTCAAATCCTGCAGAAGGATAGAATATCATCCAGTGATTTATATGTGAACCTCTCACCATCCTCAAGCAATGTCGGCTGTAGTGGAAAGCCCCAACAATTGTGGACTCTTGTTGTTCGGGTCCCTGCGATAGTTGTTCAAGCTCTTCTATTGTGATTTGTCTCATTCTCCTCTGTTTCAACTCTAAATCCTAGGGTGTACATCTCCTATTTGAGATCTGCCATTTCCTCTTTCATACACATACGCACAATGTCAGCTTTGTCCTATTTTGATGCTAGAGATGAGAGAATAGATGTCGCAATCTAAATAATATCTGTTGGTGTAGCAGAAACAGTTAATAGAGGAGAAGTATTGTTGTCTCCTTCCTCTAATCTTATGGAGCCTGGACTGGAGGAGATTTGCTCACTAGAGGTGTAGAATGCACTGACTGATTGTTCTTTTACAGGTAGACTATGACATTTAATAGATTTATCCTGTTATGATTTCTTTGAGATGCCATAGTAAGAAGATGCATTTAATAAGACAACACTAGATGAAGTAGCAGATGGAGGTAATGGTGTGTACCCTCAGGGGAGTTGTTTTTTCCAGACGATGTTAGGAAAAAGGTATAGGGGATATAACTTATCCAGACGTATTGAATGGGAAAGGAAGAGGAGAGAACACCAATACTGAATAATATTAAGGAATGCGGAGTAGCACCAATGGTTGCAAAAGGTGTGGAAGCTGTGCTTCAGTTCTGAATAAGTATCTATGTAAAGCAGGATGTTTCCCTCTGAATCAGATGGGAGTCAGTATACAGCAGTTTGATGTAGGTTGCAGAGGTAAGGAATATAAATGTATGGTTGGGGAGAAAAGAAGATCTAGATTGATATGTGAACTGTAAAGTGGAGGGGTGACACCTGGTATTATAATGCTCTTAAAAGGTCCCAATCTGCTGATGATTCTCCAGACTTTCTCGGCTAGGGCATGAAAAGTGCAATCGAGACAATAGATCACCACCTCAATATGAAGAGAGTCGCTCCCCAGGATTGAGTATTTCAAAACATTGCACGAGATCTAGATCTCACTCTGTGTGCGCTACAATGTAAGGAGCTGAGCGATAGTAATCGAAGGCCATCGGGCCCACAGCTAGTGTCTCGCAAGCGCTCACCTCCCAATTGCCGCTGATCTCCTCAAAAGCGATGTCTCCAGTGTCCGGTAAGGATAGGTTCATAGGTAACTCCTACATATTTTATTGGTTCCTTAATTTTAAGTAAAATTGTCAATTCCTACTATTTATAAGTAAAATAACTGGATGCAAATGTTTCTTAAAAGTTGCCTGGACATTTTTTTTCTAAGTATATATTTTATAAAGTTTTTTTTTCTTTTTTTTTAAATCAGGTACAGAATAAACATAACCTACTTTTTGTTGTTGTCCAATGGCTTCATACCTGAGTCAAACATAAATTGCAGTGGTAAATTTATTGCCCCATTCCTGAACTAATAGAATGTGCTGAATGCTCCACCCTGGAACTTCTCAAAGTGATGGTTGTTCCACCTCTGAATTGCTAGGAAGGGATCTTTGCTCTATCCTTGAAGTGTTTGAAGAGCTTATTCTTCCACCTCCAAACTGCCTGATAGTCTGGACCATCCTTCTCTTAACTGGTAGTTTTCTGTGATAGAACTGCTCAGCTAGTGTGGAGTATTTTATTATCAATTTTAATATATACTGTAAAGATAGATATTTGTATTATTTTTATTATTATTTCTTTTTTTTCCTAGTTTAGTAGAGGGGCGAAAACGTTTGGATAAGATTATTGTAATTTGACAAGTTATTTGCTTCACAATAAATGTTGTGTTTCATTTGAATTCAATAAATAGGTAAAAAATAAGCAGTCTAGTTTATAAGTGCAGCCCTATGTGTATGGGCTTTTTTGGGAATATATATTTAGCAGGTGCCAACTGCATATAGTGCTAGAAGCCAGCAAGGAAGACTAAAGTAAGATGAAAATACCTAAGGTATCATGTATTGGAATATCTGGACTTACTGATACCTATTTTTAAAATTCAGTACAGAACTTTCCTATCTGTAAATTCCCCATACATTTTAAATATTGAATGTAGCATTCTACTGTTAGATTGTAACATATGATTATAATATATAGAGTGTTCAATATTCAAATTGGATTTTTTTTTAACAGTATCAAACAATCACAATACTATAAGTACCAAGGGCATACTATCTGGGGACCGTTTCTCTCTCACTCTCTCTGTCTCTCTATTATTCTATCACGATCACCCTGTCTCTATCTCTCATATGTGTTTGTGTGAATAAAAGGGGTCATAATAAATTTCTCATGTATAACCATATCTATCTGGTTTTATAGATTTTCTTTTTTACGTCGGGTCACATAAAAAATTGCAGCCTGCAAAATAGTCTTTGAAATATTTATTAGAATTCTACTGGCTATAGTCCAGATAGAAAAAGAAAAAAAAACACATGCTGCAGATTTTTTTTAAGGCATAAAAAGGTAGTTTTCTGTAGTTTCTTATGTGCAAGATGGTTTTGTTCTCCAAAACCCATTTGTTTTTAGACAATTAAGAAGAATTTTCTTAACAATACAATGATTGAGAATTTCACAGTTATCGATGGCTAATGTTCCAAAAGTGATGCTCACAAACTGGTCTGTGCATTTTTAGAACCAGTTTGAAATGTATTATTATTATGTGTAGTAATCGCTCTCATTTCTTGCCCTGTGCTGTAGCAGCAGTCACCTGACCTAATTACACATCCTGACATATTTTATGGTACAGAAAATGGCAAGACACGTTCAACCTTCTGATAACGGAGGCTGTGACACATTGAACTATATTAAATTAATAAATATGCTATGTTACCCATTTCATTTTAATGCATCACTTCTAGTCCTGCTCTTAAATCATATATGTGTTTTGTTTTTTAACAAGTAGATTTCACAAATATTTTTTGCGTTTTGTACTCCCTCATGAAACGCAAACTTCCATGATTCTAATAGTGTGAACTGTTTCAATTCCCTGTTATTAACAAATCGAGCTCTTCCTCTAGACCAAGCTGGCTGTAATCTAATCCAGTAATCAGGGTATTTTCAAACATAATGATTTAGAGACCTGAAAGTCAACAGTAAACTTACATCATTTAGATGGAGTGTGCAAAACCTTTAAATTAATTTGTATTGGAACATTTACGTTTCTCTTTGTTGATACATATTTTCCTTGAGAGCATACGTGTGTATTACATGTAAAACATATTATCAAACATTATTTTAAACACTGCCACTAAATTCCTTAAAGGGACACTGAACCCAAATGTTTTCTTTTGTTACTCAGATAGAGCATGCAATTTTTAGCAAATTTCTAATTTACTCCTATTATCAATTTTTCTACGTTCTCCTGATATCTTTATTTGAAAAAGAAAGTCCAGAACCTTTGACAGCACTTGTTTATTTGTGGATGAATTTATCCACCAATCAGCAAGAACAACTCAGGTTGTTCACCAAAATGGGCCGGCATCTAAACTTACATTCTTGCTTTTAAAATAAAGATACCAAGAGAATGAAGAACATTTGATAATAGGAGTAAATTAGAAAGTTGCTTAAAATTGCATGCTCTATCTGAATCACAAAAGAATACAATTGGGTTCAGTGTCCCTTTAAGTCACATGCAGTAAACAATATGTGTATGTTAAAGGGACAGTCTTCTCCAGATTTTTTATGGTTTTATAAATAAATAATCCCTTTATTACTCATTCCCAAGTTTCACATAACCAATATGGTTATAGAAATATACTTTTTACCTCTGTGGTTACATTGTATCTAAGCCTCTGCAGACTGCCCCCTTATATCAGTTAGTTTGACAGACTTGCATTTTAGTCAATCATTGCTTACTCATAAATAACTTCACGGGAGTGAGCACAATGTTATCTAATAGGGGACAGGTGAACTAGCACTGTTTAACTGTGAAAAACTGTAAAATGTGTTCAGATAAGAGGTGACCTTCAAGGGCTTAGAAATTAGTATAGGAGTCTTCCTAGGTTTAGCTTTCAACAAAGAATTCAAGAGAACAAAGCAAATTTGATGATCAAAATAAATTGGAAAGTTGTTTATAATTGCTTGCTCTTTCTGAATCATGAAAGTTTAATTTTGACTTGAGTGTCCCTTTAAGAAGTATAATATAAATATTGGTAAGGAAAGTAACTGTGCTCATTATGTTAAGGGTCAAACCTAAGTCTATAAATGTTCCCATTATTGGTGTAAAATCTCTCACCATCTGTATGTAAGTGCATTAGTTCTGTTGTCCGCCATGCTGGGGACATTTTCCAACCCAAATAGAGTTCCTGACCAAAGACTGGATACAAGTAACCTGGTGTTCCCCCTGTGAAAGTCAATCAGCCCCCACACTGTGTGGGATAGTGCCTGCTCTATAGACAGCGATACTGGAAGCAATTGTCACCCCTAAAGTATGTGTAATACAGACCAAGGCTACCAATAGAGGAAAAGGAATTATGTCTTCAGGCTCTGTAGGATTCCCCAAAAACCTTATCCACACAATAAAAGAGAGACACTCAATATAAAAAGTCAAAGTCTTATTAATCAAATTCAGGGCAGCTGGCAGTAATAAATGGGGCGCATGATAGATTGGATCACTACTGGTTCCAGTACGTGTAAAGCAAGTTGGTGCTAAAGTCTTATGCTACTCACAGACTGATGGGCATGGGACCTCATTAGGAGTTAACTTTCTTTAATAGGATAGCTGTGATCTTGTATATTATAAGTTACTTTATAAGTTGGTGTCTGTGCCAGTGTGTTATACTGGTCAGCCTGTTTTTAGTAGATGAATCCTTAAAGGGACAGTCAAGTCCAAAATAAACTTTCATGATTCAAATAAGGCATGCAATTTTAAACAACGTTCCAATTTACTTTCATCACCAATGTTGCTTTTTTCTCTTCGTATTCTTAGTTGAAAGCTAAACCTAGGTAGGCTCATATGCTAATTTCTTAGACCAGGAAGACCGCATATAATCTGAATGCATTTTGACAGTTTTTCACCACTAGAGGGCATTAGTTCATGTGTGTCATAAAGATAACATTGAGCTCACGCACGTGAAGCTACCTAGGAGTGAGCACTGATTGGCTAATAAGAAAGTCTGTCAAAAGAACTGAAATAAGGGGGCAGTTTGCTTAGATAGAAAGTAATCACAGAGGTAAAAAGTATATTAATATAACTGTGTTGGTTATGCAAAACTGGGGAATGAGTAATAAAGGGATTATCTATCTTTTTAAACAACAATAATTCTGGTGTTGACTGTCCCTTTAACATCATTTCACAGTGCAGCCTATATGTTATGAGTGTAATTATACGGTGCAGCATGTTTATTAGTATATAGATACTGTTGTTTTAGTGTACTAATGTTCATTTGCATCACTATAAAGTGACACTTGTCCAAAATAAGTGAGCGTTGTACTGGTCCCCTGGCCAAAACGTGCTCTACTGCAAGTTAAAGCGACAAAAATGTCAAAATGTAAATGTGCATGGGTGCATTTCCATTTTAAATAGAATATTTTTTTTCAATTTACTGCTATTAGCAAAAATGCATCTTCTCAAATATATTACTGTTTTTCAGCGGCATACACAAATATGCTGTGATCACCCGTGCACTAGTATTCAAGCTGAGAGAGCTGGTAGTGGCGTGTATTGTGTCATACAAGCCACTGCTTATTCTCTGAGAATTTGTAGTGTTTGAATACTGGTGCACGTGCCATCACAGCATATGTGTGTATGCTGCTGAAAAACAGTAACTTTTAATAAAAGCATTTTTGCTAATTGAACAATGTTGACCTTTTTATTCCTTTAATGTGGTCTAATTAAGGGCTAGAAAAATGTATTCACGGTTTCTGAGAACTTTTAGCTCAGGCTTGCAACCACAAATTGAAGAAGCAATCTCTGCTTCTTATCCTAGGTGACAGAAATAAATCACCTTTCTCTAACATTGGTGTGTCCGGTCCACGGCGTCATCCATAACTTGTGGGAATATTCTCTTCCCCAACAGGAAATGGCAAAGAGCACAGCAAAAGCTGTCCATATAGTCCCTCCTAGGCTCCGCCCACCCCAGTCATTCTCTTTGCCGCTGAACAAGCAGCATCTCCACGGAGATGGTGAAGAGTATGTGGTGTTTAGTTGTAGTTTTTTATTCTACTATCAAGAGTTTGTTATTTTAAAATAGTGCTGGTATGTACTATTTACTCTGAAACAGAAAAAGATGAAGAGTTCTGTTTGTGAGAGGAATATGATTTTAGCAGCAGTAACTAAAATCGTTTGCTGTTTCCACATAGGACTGTTGAGATGAGATAACTTCAGTTGGGGGAAACAGTTGGCAGACTTTTCTGCTTAAGGTATGACTAGCCATATTTCTAACAAGACTGAGTAATGCTGGAAGGCTGTCATTTTCCCCATCATGGGGACCGGTAAGCCATTTTCTTAGTCTCAAACAGAATAAAGGGCTTAATATGGGCTATAAAACTGGTAGACACTTTTATGGGCTAGATCGATTGCTATATTTGGGCATTTTATACAACTTGAAGTTGAAATTCACACTTTATAACTTTGGGGAACGGTTTTTTACGTCAGGCACTGGTTTAGACACCTTCCCAGTCAGGAAGGGCCTTCTATGTAGTAGGCAGAGCCTCATTTTCGCGCCATTACTGCGCAGTTACTTTTGAGAGCAGGACATGCAGCTGCATGTGTGTGGGTCTGGAAGTGGTTGAAAAGGTTCCTAGAAGGCTTCATTTGGTATCGTATACCCCCCTGGGTTTGGTAAAGTCGCAGCAAAGGCTGTAGCTGGGACTGTAGAGGGGTTAAAACTGTAAACGGCTCCGGTTTCGTCATTTTAAGGGTTAAAGGTCTGAAATTTGGGGTGCAATGCTTTGAATGCTTTAAGACACTGTGGTGAAAATTTGGCTAAAATTGAACAATTCCTTCATAGTTTTTCACATATTCAGTAAAAAAGTGTGCCCTGTTTAAAATTTAAAGAGACAGTAACGGTTTTGTTTTAAAACGGTTTTTGTATTTTATTGACAAGTTTAAGCCAATGTGTCTCCCCCTTCAAAATTGTGTGATAATTGTGCCATAGCATCCAAACAAAGTAAGGACAGTACTGCCACAGATAGTAAAGTTGCCCAAGATGATTCATCAGATGAAGGGAGTAGACATAGTTCTACATCATCTCCTTCTGTGTCTACACCAGTTTTGCCCACGCAGGAGGCCCCTAGTACTTCTAGCGCGCCAATGCTTGTTACTATGCAACAATTGACGGCAGTAATGGATAACTCCATAGCAAATATTTTATCCAAAATGCCTGCATTTCAGAGAAAGCGCGATTGCTCTGTTTTAAACACTGTAGATCAGGAGGGCGCTGATGATAATTGCTCTGTCATACCCTCACACCAATCTGAAGTGGCCATGAGGGAGGTTTTGTCAGATGGGGAAATTTCTGATTCAGGTAGAATTTCTCAACAGGCAGAACCTGATGTTGTGACATTTAAATTTAAATTAGAGCATCTCCGCGCACTGCTTAAGGAGGTGCTATCTACTCTGGATGATTGTGACAACCTGGTCATTCCAGAAAAATTGTGCAAGATGGACAAGTTCCTAGAGGTTCCGGTGCACCCCGACGCTTTTCCTATACCCAAGCGGGTGGCGGACATAGTGAATAAGGAGTGGGAGAAGCCCGGCATACCTTTTGTCCCCCCTCCTATATTTAAGAAATTATTTCCTATAGTCGACCCCAGAAAAGACTTATGGCAGACAGTCCCTAAGGTCGAGGGGGCAGTTTCTACACTAGCTAAGCGCACTACTATTCCTATCGAGGATAATTGTGCTTTCAAAGATCCTATGGATAAAAAATTGGAGGGTTTGCTTAAAAAGATTTTTGTACAGCAAGGTTACCTCCTGCAACCTATTTCGTGCATTATTCCTGTCACTACAGCAGCGTGGTTCTGGTTTGAGGAACTAGAAAAGTCGCTCAGTAGAGAGACTCCGTATGAGGAGGTTATGGACAGAATTCAATCACTTAAGTTAGCTAATTCCTTTATTTTAGATGCCGCTTTGCAGTTAGCTAGATTAGCGGCGAAAAATTCAGGGTTTGCAATTGTGGCGCGCAGAGCGCTCTGGCTAAAGTCTTGGTCAGCGGATGTATCTTCCAAGACAAAGTTGCTTAATATCCCTTTCAAGGGTAAAATCCTTTTTGGGCCAGAATTGAAAGAGATTATCTCAGACATCACTGGGGGTAAGGGCCATGCCCTCCCACAAGATAGGCCTTTCAAGGCCAAGAATAAGTCTAATTTTCGTTCCTTTCGCAATTTCAGGAACGGACCGGCCTCCAACTCTGCAGCCTCTAGACAAGAGGGTAATGCTTTGCAAACCAAACCAGCTTGGAAACCGATGCAAGGCTGGAATAAGGGTAAGCAGGCCAAGAAGCCTGCTGCTGCTACCAAAACAGCATGAAGGAGTAGCCCCCGATCCGGGACCGGATCTAGTAGGGGGCAGACTCTCTCTCTTCGCTCAGGCTTGGGCAAGAGATGTTCAGAATCCCTGGGCACTAGAAATAGTTTCTCAGGGTTATCTTCTGTAATTCAAGGAACTACCCCCAAGGGAAAGGTTCCACATGTCTCACTTATCTTCAAACCAAATAAAGAGACAGGCATTCTTACATTGTGTAGAAGACCTGTTAAAAATGGGAGTGATACACCCAGTTCCAACTGTGGAACAAGGAATGGGGTTTTACTCAAATCTGTTTGTAGTTCCCAAAAAAGAGGGAACTTTCAGACCAATTCTGGATTTAAAGATTCTAAACAAATTTCTCAGAGTGCCATCGTTCAAAATGGAAACTATTCGAACAATTTTACCTTCAATCCAGGAGGGTCAATTTATGACTACCGTGGATCTAAAGGATGCATATCTACATATTCCTATCCACAAAGATCATCATCAGTTCCTAAGGTTCGCCTTTCTGGACAAACATTACCAGTTTGTGGCTCACCCATTCGGGCTAGCCACTGCTCCAAGGATTTTCACAAAGGTACTCGGGTCCCTTCTAGCGGTTCTAAGACCAAGGGGCATTGCAGTGGCACCTTACTTGGACGACATTCTGATACAAGCGTCGTCTCTTTCAAAGGCAAAGGCTCACACAGACATCGTTCTGGCCTTTCTCAGATCTCACGGGTGGAAGGTGAACATAGAAAAGAGTTCCCTGTCTCCGTCGACAAGAGTTCCTTTCTTGGGGACAATAATAGATTCTTTAGAAATGAAGATTTTCCTGACAGATGTCAGAAAGTCAAGACTTCTAAACGCTTGTCAAGTTCTTCACTCTGTTCCACGACCTTCCATAGCTCAGTGCATGGAAGTAGTAGGGTTGATGGTTGCAGCAATGGACATAGTTCCTTTTGCGCGAATTCATCTAAGACCATTACAACTGTGCATGCTGAAACAGTGGAATGGGGACTATGCAGACTTGTCTTCAGTGATTCAAGTAGATCAGAAGACCAGAGCCTCACTCCGTTGGTGGCTAACCCAGGATCACCTGTCCCAGGGAATGAGCTTCCGCAGACCAGAGTGGGTCATCATCACGACCGACGCCAGTCTAGTGGGCTGGGGCGTGGTCTGGGACTCCCTGAAAGCTCAGGGTCTATGGTCTCGGGAAGAGTCTCTTCTCCCGATAAACATTCTGGAACTAAGAGCGATATTCAATACTCTCAGGGCTTGGCCTCAACTAGCAAAGGACAGATTCATAAGATTCCAATCAGACAACATGACGACTGTTGCTTACATCAACCATCAAGGGGGAACAAGGAGTTCCCTGGCGATGAGAGAAGTGATCAAAATCATAAAATGGGGGGAGGATCACTCCTGCCACCTATCTGCAATCCACATCCCAGGAGTGGAAAACTGCGAGGCGGATTATCTGAGTCGTCAGACATTCCATCCGGGGGAGTGGGAACTCCACCCGGAGATATTTGCCCAGTTGACTCAATTATGGGGCATTCCAGACATGGATCTGATGGCGTCCCGTCAGAACTTCAAGGTTCCTTGTTACGGGTCCAGATCCAGGGATCCCAAGGCGACTCTAGTGGATGCATTAGTAGCGCCTTGGGCCTTCAACCTAGCTTATGTGTTTCCACCGTTTCCTCTCATTCCCAGGCTGGTAGCCAGGATCAAACAGGAGAGGGCCTCGGTGATCTTGATAGCTCCTGCGTGGCCACGCAGGACTTGGTATGCAGACCTGGTGAATATGTCATCGGCTCCACCATGGAAGCTACCTTTGAGACAGGATCTTCTAGTACAGGGTCCATTCGAACATCCAAATCTAGTTTCCCTCCAGCTGACGGCTTGGAAATTGAACGCTTGATTTTATCTAAGCGTGGGTTTTCGGATTCTGTGATAGATACTCTGGTACAAGCCAGAAAACCTGTAACTAGAAAAATTTACCATAAAATATGGAAAATATATATCTGTTGGTGTGAATCCAAGGGATTCTCATGGAGTAAGATCAAAATTCCTAGGATCCTTTCTTTTCTTCAAGAAGGTTTGGATAAGGGATTATCAGCGAGTTCTCTAAAGGGACAGATTTCTGCTTTATCTGTCTTGTTACACAAACGACTGGCAGCTGTGCCAGATGTTCAAGCTTTTGTTCAGGCTTTGGTCAGGATCAAGCCTGTTTATAGACCTTTGACTCCTCCCTGGAGTCTGAATTTAGTTCTTTCAGTTCTTCAAGGGGTTTCATTTGAACCTTTACATTCCATAGATATCAAGATGTTATCTTGGAAAGTTCTGTTTTTGGTTGCTATTTCTTCTGCTAGAAGAGTTTCTGAGTTATCTGCTCTGCAGTTTAATCCGCCCTATCTGGTGTTCCATTCAGATAAGGTTGTTTTGCGTACTAAACCTGGTTTCCTTCCAAAGGTTGTTTCCAACAAGAATATTAACCAGGAAATAGTTGTGCCTTCTTTGTGTCCGAATCCAGTTTCAAAGAAGGAACGTTTGTTACACAATTTAGATGTAGTTCGTGCTTTAAAGTTTTATTTAGAAGCAACAAAGGATTTCAGACAAACGTCTTCTCTGTTTGTCGTTTATTCTGGCAAGAGGAGAGGTCAAAAAGCTACTGCTACCTCTCTTTCCTTTTGGCTGAAAAGCATCATCCGATTGGCTTATGAGACTGCCGGACGGCAGCCTCCCGAACGCATCACAGCTCACTCTACTAGGGCTGTGGCTTCCACATGGGCCTTCAAGAACGAGGCTTCTGTTGATCAGATATGTAAGGCAGCGACTTGGTCTTCCCTGCACACTTTTGCCAAATTCTACAAATTTGATACTTTTGCTTCTTCAGAGGCTATTTTTGGGAGAAAGGTTTTGCAAGCCGTGGTGCCTTCCGTTTAGGTAACCTGATTTGCTCCCTCCCTTCATCCGTGTCCTAAAGCTTTGGTATTGGTTCCCACACACCAATGTTGGAGAAAACAGAATTTATGCTTACCTGATAAATTACTTTCTCCAACGGTGTGTCCGGTCCACGGCCCGCACTGGTTTTTTAATCAGGTTTGATGAATTTCTTTCTTTAACTACAGTCACCACGGCACCCTATGGTTTCTCCTGTTTTTCTCCTGTCCGTCGGTCGAATGACTGGGGTGGGCGGAGCCTAGGAGGGACTATATGGACAGCTTTTGCTGTGCTCTTTGCCATTTCCTGTTGGGGAAGAGAATATTCCCACAAGTTATGGATGACGCCGTGGACCGGACACACCGTTGGAGAAAGTAATTTATCAGGTAAGCATAAATTCTGTTTAAATGTGCTTGTCCATGGTGATTGACAGGCCCTGCTCTCATGGAATTAGTTTCCCAAAAGTAGGGGGCAGGATTCAACAAGAGAGATCTTCTGCAGCCTTAAATTGAGTGCCTATTCCAGGTGGACATATGCATTTTCCTGTTAGATTTCTATTAGTCTAGGTATAATTGTGTCTCAGGAGCGTTTCTTTGTGTCTGGTTTTGAGTGTGTGAGTATTTCTGAGTTTGTTAGTGAGTACATGTTTCTGTGTGTATGTGTGTTTGCCTTTGAATGCTCTTAAATACTGATATATATATATATATATATATATATATATATATATATATATATATATATAAATATATATATACATACAGGTGGCCCTCGGTTTACGCCAGTTCAATTTGCACCGTTTCAGAATAACAACCTTTTTTTCAGTCATGTGTTGAAAAGCAAAGTGCACTAATTAAAATAGCCAGTAGGTGGAGCTGTCCGCTTGTTTTGCAGCAAAGTTATGCAACTTAACAGCCTGAAATTGATCTGTGTACACAGAGCAGACATTAGCTATCGAGCAACAAGTTTTAGCAGCCACTTCCCTATTATCTTCCTGTCCAGCAGCTTGAGGTGAGGGTGCCTAACTGCTTATTAATCACTGCAGATTGAAATGCATAGAATATGTGCAGACCCAATATTATCTAACATGCTAACAATGCAGAGAACTGATTGCAGAAAAATGCAAGTAAAAAAACGTTTTTGTTCATTAAACTTAGTTTGATGATGATGCAGTATGTTGTGTGATTATTTTATTAGGTGTTGTTAGCAAATGTTTTTGTTCATTAAACTTAGTTTGATGATGATATAATCTATATTATTAGGTTTATAATGCTGTTTAGCATTTAAAGTCTTCATTTCAAAGCTTTTAAAATAATGTATTAGGTGTTACTTATGACAATTTTGAGAGGGGCCTGGAACCTAACCCCCTCACTTCCCATTGATTTACATTATAAACTGGGTTTCAATTTACAACGGTTTTGATTTACAATAATTCCTCCTGGAACCTAACTCCGGCGTAAACTGAGGGCTACCTGTATGTGTGTATATATATATATATATATATATATATATTTATCATATATTAAACATTTACTTTGTATGCAAACCTTTTTTAATGCATCACTCAATTGCTAAAATATACTGCATGTATCTAAAATGTTTTTGTATGGATATATTTTTGCAAAGTAATTGCCTAATGTACTATGCATATATAAAACATATTGTGTATGCAGACCTTTTGCAATGCAGTGTTTATGTATAACTTTTTTTATTAAAGATTTGTATACAATCTGAAAAATTGAGTACAACAAGTAGAGACTTAGGCCCCTATTTAACAAAGGTCTGTCGGACCTGATCCGACAGTACGGATCAGGTCCGACTCGCTGAATGTGGAGAGCAATACGCTCTCCGTATTCAGCATTGCACCAGCAGCTCTTGTGAGCTGCTGGTGCAACGCCGCCCTCTGCAGATTCGCGGCCAATCGACCGACAGCAGGGGGTGTCAATCAACCCGATCGTACTCGATCCGGTTGAATTGCGGCAATGTCTGTCTGCCTGCTCAGAGCAGGCGAACAGGTTATGCAGCAGGCTCGCTAGAAACACGGGCCCATCCGGAGCTTGATAAATGGGCCCCTTAGAAAACAGTACATATACATTGCTGTCCAAAAATAATAGATCTTACATCGTCTCGTTTGGATGGTGCATTAGAAGGTGCTAAAACCAGAAAGGAAACAACTGCGGTAGCCCAATATAATGTTCATTTTGTTTGCAATGCAGTGTTTAATACATATATGTCAAATAGTTTCTGGAAGTTTGAAGTGGCCCCAAAATTATCTTTCTTGTGGATGTCAGACATATCAAAGGTTCAGCTCTCAATAGGGAGTGCTGAATACTAAAGTCAAATTTCAACTTTTATGATTCAAATAGAGCACACAATTTTAACAAACTTTACAATTCACTTCCATTATCTAAATGTGCACAATCTTTTTATATGAAGACTTATTGAGGCACCAGCTCCTACTGACCATGTGCAAGAATTTACACAAGATCCGCCTGTGCAATTTCTGTCCGAGGTCTGGATTCTGATTTGATGATGATATGAAGAAGGCGGCAGCTACGTAACGGTGGGGGGAGTCCGGCTGCCATATTTATCCGTTATTACACAAGTTACCGAAAGTGATTACTACAGAAGCAAGGCGGCATGGCAGGAGGGATATACTGCAGGCGGATCTTCGGTTCTTATAATTCTAGCACAAATAATGTTAAGGGAAGTGTTGAATGGCCCTTTAATTTGCTGATTATGTTCTACTGAGTTTAATGGTCTTTTAACAGAAAATAACCATCACAAGTTTGTTTTTATGTCTTTTTTTTTTGCATATGACAAACATTTCTAAATGATTCTTCCCAAACCAACAAAATGTATTTGTATATTATTTTCAAACATAATCTTCCTTTGCCAAACCAGATTACAAGTTTACAGGATATTGTAAATGGTCTTTTAAGGGGGGAAAAAAGCAATTGCAGCCATACAAAACAAATAACATTCAGAATCTCAGGTTTGAAGAACTATTAGCACAGAGGTGTAATTTATTCTTGTCACCATGACAACTAGAAAATAACTTGTAATCATTTCACGGCATAAAAGAAGGGAAGAAAATCTATTGTTCTGACCTAAAAGCAGATAAGTGTGCTTCGTAAAAATGATGTTTCTTGATTGGTCACAGATTGTATTACTAGAAAAGTCTATTTTTTTCTACTCAAGGGGAACAACAACAGAACCAGCTGCCAAGACAACCTGTTCTGGAACCACTTGAAATCGCAAAGTGAAAACAAAGACCTCACGTTTTTAAGAGCGATTATTAGAGTTGTTCTTCAACTTGACATTTTATCAAATCTGAGTTTGTTTGTGTATTTTTTACAAATTACCTGTGTAACCAGACAAAAGCAATTCTGCTGTAAATGGATCCATTTAAGGGACACAGATTGCAAAATTATATCTGGAATTTAGCATGCAATTTAGAAGCATTTTTGCAAGATATTTGAACTTTGAAAAGTGATTCTATTAAAAGTTGGCGCTGCACATGGACGTGCACGTGAACTACTGCAGATACAGCAGTAAGCTTTGTGCACAGACATCCTATCTTACACTTGTCGATAAATGATGCATGTTCACCTTAGTTTCATATTTTCAGCAGTATATAAGTTCATCCTTTGTCATTTTAACTGTAACTTGTTTTTTTTTCTGTTTTTGCAAAATGGTGTTAATTTACCAGGAATACAAGACTTTAATGTTTGCAGTTTACAACCAGAATTTTAGTGAAAATATATATATTTTTTTTCTTTTGTATGATGATAAGAATCCACAGGGAAACCTTTACATGTGGGATATAATGCCCGCCACTAGGAGGAAGTCAAGAACCCACAAAAGAGCACTTAATCCTTCCCACCCCCCAACCTGTTCTTGGCCTCCCAGGAGAGAGGTTAAAGATAGAAGCTCTAGCTACTTTATTAAGGATTATTTTATGGGAGCTCAGACCGATGTGAGAACCATTACACCTGGGTCATGTCATTCAAGAAGAATTAAGCAATGGAATGCAAGAACTCTGAGTTATATAGGGCAAAGGGATACTAGTTTATGAACACTGTATCTCCCTATGGGATTTCAGCCATAACTACCCTCAAGTGTCGCTGGGAAATGTCCTTTATCCTCCTCCTGTTGGGATTAAAGGTATTTCCTATTCAAATCCTCTGTTGTTACCTGTACAACACTGGATGGGCTCTATATTGGATACAGCAGCAGACATCTGCCTGGTTAGCTCAGTGGAGGGGTTCTTGAGACATGTAATTAATTTTCAGCACCTCAGCCCACAGGTTATATAAAGATACTTTGCACAAGTATAGCATAGCTAAGGGGACTCAGCCTTCCTACCTGCAGACACAACTCCAACATAGTTTCTTGATCTTCAGAAGCTCATAGTACTTTGTAGAAGCTATAGGATAACATATGTCACCTTCCTGCAGCCGTAATTTAATTTTTAGAGGGACCTGTTGAAATGGTGTGCATGTGTTTTTTTAGAAACTGCTGACTGCTCACAGCTGTCAGTGGTTATTAGCGGTTCACAGTGATGGCTGCATGCTGGTCTCTGGGGGGGTTAATTTAACATTTATTAGACTTTTGACTGTTTGTACTGTGAAATAGAGTCTCCTCACTCCTGAGGTAATTAGAGCGCCCGGGACATTGTTCTCGCCTCCAGTTTTGGCACTCAGTCTCTCTTATCTTTCCAGTATTAGTCTCTGAGCAGGGGAGAAGATATTGATATTCCTCTTTTTCTTCAGATTTTTTGGGGGATCCCTGACCCTAGAGGGATAAGAACTCCAAAAACAGCTAAGGAAGGTTCTTCAGCTTCTATAATCTTTTGTTGCATTGTCAGGCTTTATTATTGTAGGACAATTTGTTCTACTAACTTCATTATAACATTTGGTGTATCTGCTTTAACCCTTTAAGGACACAGCTTTCAGTTTGCTCAATTGTTTTATGACGGAAAAATTCTGTCATATGTCCTTAAGAGGTTAAGAGGGCTTGATTTCCCTGTCTTTCCCTGTCGTCTATAAGTCTCACACAGGTAAATAGGCAGTGGAATACCTTAACGCTGGGCAGTATGCCAGCCAGCGCTCTGTCAGTATACCAAGGCAATGAGGGAGCATCGCTACTGGAGTAGAAAGGTACCAGTCAGTATGGTGCATGCAACTCTCAAATGACCCCTTTCACTTCCTATATATGATGTGCACAATGTATCTTTGTCAGGTTTACCTGGGATTTCTTGTACAAAGGGCAAAGTAAATAGAGACTGTAATATTAAATTCTTAATTATACACAGTAAATCAGCTTTCTAATATATTTGTATTTGCTATTTTCCTTTAACTTAAAGGTATATAATACCCATTTTTTTTCTTTCATAATTTAAATAGAGCGTGCAGTTTTAAGCAACTTATTCCTGTTTATTTTTCTTTGTTCTCTTGGTATCTTTATTTGAAAATTAGTAATGTAAGCTGAGTAGCCGGCCCATTTTTGGGTCAGCACCTGGGTAGTGCTTGCTGATTGGTAGCTACATTTATCCACCAATCAGCAAGCGCTACCCAGGTGCTGATAGAATAAGAAACATCCTACGTACTAAGTCACTGTTTCTTTAACCCTTAACGGCCACAACATATCCTGTATGTCGCTGGTCATTAAGGATTTGCCTGTTTACTACAATTCGGGTTACTGAGCTATTAGATACCCCTCTCCCTCCTGATATTAAAAATCACACCCCCATATAAAGACCAGCGATGTACAGGGTGTGTCGCTGGTCTAAAAATAATCACTTCCATGCCAAGAGATGCTCAGGAAAGCCCCAGAATGCTCACATGCAAATATATAACAATAACGTGTTTACAGGACCTGTTTTGCCAACGTTTGTTCAAAGTGCTGCAGATGTATTGATTGTTATTTTTCAGTTTACAATTGTGTGAGATACCATGTAGAGATGTGCTTTTGTTTTGTTACAGATACACATTTGTTTTTGTATTTTTTACAGATATATGAATCAATGCACAAACTAATTTTAAAAAAAGCAAATATATACTAAATATATTATTAATGAATGTAAAGTTTAATGAATAAGTGTCCGTTCTTTAAAAATACTATTAAAAATAGGGGCACTTTCATTCATTAAACTTTACATTGAAGTGTTTTTTTTTTTTTTTTTAGGAAAACTAGACCTGCAATCCTCTGCCCGCAACTCCTGCTGTACTTAGCATATTGATGACGAATCTGGCTTCCTCCAATCGTTGCACCACCTCACGAGCTGGTCGCCTTGGGGTGCACGCATGATTGGAGTTTTCGTCATTGCTGTGCTAAGTACAGAGTTGCTGCGGGTGGAGGATCGCCGGTCTGTTTTCCTAAAGAAAAAGTTAAGTATTTTTTCTTCTTAAATGAAAACAGTCCACATCTGCATTGATTACTTTTGGGAAATAAGAACCTGGCCACCAGGAGGAGGCAAAGACAACCCAGCCAAAGGCTTAAATACTCTTCCCACTCTCCTCATACCCCAGTCATTCTTTGCCTTTCGTCCCAGGAGGTTGGCAGAGAAGTGTCAGAATTATGGAGGGTAGTACTCTTCGGTATAGGACAGGAGTTTTAAGTAGTCCTGTCAGTCTCTCAGTGAGGGCTTGGATGAAAGTTAGAGTCCGGAGATGCAGGGAGTTTCTTTCCCGACTCATATTAACAGCTCCTCAAGCAATCAGTGTTGTCGAAACTTCACTCCGCTGCCTGCTTTCTTCTCTCAAGTCCATGGCGGAGGCAATGCTACTATACTAAAGAAAAAATATCCGGAACAGTTGATCTAAGTAAAAAAATGTTTATAAACTTTATGGATAAAAATACATGGGCATCAAAGTAAAAAAGAGAGCAGAAAAAGCCGGTCTTACGCGTTGCGGCAAAACACAGCCGTAATCATAGACCATAATGGCTTTCAAGTGTCACATACATTTATACATGTTACAAGTAACCCATTGGATATTAAAACAACACACCCTCTTACCCTAATTACCTTATTAAAAGGGAACAGCTAACAATACCATAATAGAAAACCCAGCAAAATACAATACAATAAGTTTTAATCAACTGCATGTCGTTCCAATAGAGCTTTCTAATTCATGAATATAACATATGCAAAAAAGATTAGTCACCAAAATTAATTGTGCAAAAAAGATTACCTTTAAGGAGGGTGATAATGCGAGCACTGATGAGGAATCTTTATCTAATTTTTCAACTTCCTATGAGGAAGGCTCTAATTCTGAGAATGAATATGAGGGAAGAAGCCGTCCTAATAGTACCGCTAGTACTGTTGTGATTGACAGACAACAGGAGCCTATACAGGATGTAAATAGTGCAGCACAACATAGAACTAAGAGCACCACACCCACCATACATCTAGTGAACACTCATTTTGCTAAGAACACAGGGGCTATTCCCAAAAAGCCAAGTAAAGATACCACCTCTGATAGAGGTAATAACATATCTAACAGCCAGCTGAGCAATATAGCTAATAATACCAACATGGCTGAAAACAGTGTTCCAGGTAATTGTAGTGGGGGACCCCCTTTGGGTCAGGTTTTTCGGTCAGTCCTGAAAGCCAAGGGAGAAGCCGGACAGGAACATACAGGGAATCAGAGGGGCATGAACAGGTATGCCCTCAGAGAGCTACCCAAGAAATAGAGGATAATATGGTGATTAATGTTTCTTCATGTATTCTTAATGAATCTGAATATAAGGTACTTAATAAAAGTCTGTTTCTGTCCTACTAGGAAATTTGATGTTTTCCAGACCATTCTGGATCTTAATAGGTTTATTAGGAATCTTACTCTACGCAGACATTTTAAAAATACTGATAATGTAAGTGACCTGGATAGGGATGACTCTGGTGTTGTCAATAATGGCTACTGTACGTCACACTTGAAATGCCGTGTTTCTGTTCCACGGCGTTGATTCCGGTAAGATCGTTTCATTTTACTTTATTTGCAATGTATTGTAATGTGAATGTTTCCCGAGAGGCTACCACCTTGCGGGTCTAACTTATACATAAGGGTCTCAGTGAGTCTCTTTTAGTATCTTGGAATCAAGGGTTAATATCTCCTGAGGGGGGTTATTGAACAGGGGGGTTTATAATCACGTTTGTTATGTGATTCAACCTGCTTATATGCAATGTTTACTGGGCTCGTGGTTGGAACTTGAGGCCTTTTGGAAGTGACGCAGCCTTTTGGTTGGGCGTGCTGGTTTTGGACTGTATGGTTCACCTTGTGTTCGGGCATGGCTACGTTCCAGTTTTCCATTTCCGCATTCCCGACCGCTTGGCGAAGGAAAAATATCTAGTCCGCAGGGGTCTGGTCATAGGAGGTGGTGAGTGCCCTAGCCATTGGGGGTGTCAGTTGCTGTATTAGTTTTTACTACTTTAGTCCATATTTAAATATCCTCTATCCAGTTATGGAGAATTCTGATGCTGAGACTGTGTTAATTTCAGATTCAGTTACAGAAGATTCTGATACTGAGACTATTTTGATTTCAGATTCTGTGTCCGGTGATGAATCCGGAGTGGCCTTGTTGACGCCTGTCAACCAGTTTTGTTCAGTATGCCATTTCCGAGCACCTGGTTCCTCTGGCTCGGGGAATCGAGGGACTGCTGAGCCATCCGCCTCTGGGGGTCCTGTCCTTAGAGAGGCGAGTACCCTACCAAATCATACTTCTGCACATGTGGGTAACCCAGTTTATGGTTCCTCCATGCGGGGTGGCGTGTTTACCCGAAGGTTGCAGCACGTTTTCGCTTCCACATAATGTTGGCGATTGTTCGTCTGCAGAGTCCAGATGTTTATTTGAGATTATGTGCTCGTGCCCTATTGCCCCGGCCTTCCATTACAGTGTTGTGCCTTCCATTACAGGATTGCACGCCTTCGCGTGTTGCTCAGACATGTTTTTCAGTTATTGAATGACCCTATCGTTACCAGATACGGGGATTTTCAGTCTGATAATTCGAATGGTGCACCTCATTAGACATGTGGGGATGAAGTAATCTCCTGAAGCATCTCCTTTTAGGGATCTGTGTTTGCGAGTAATGGTGTTCCCTGCGGGGATTTTTGTGTAGCTCGGGGGTTCTCCTTAGCTGGGTAGGCTTTGTGCCTTCTCTTCCTTGTGTCCTCTGCTTGTGCAGAGGTGTTAGGGAGACTAGTCCTGTTGTTAGGATTTTTTTACCTCGAGGTATCCCTTGGTCATCCTGAGGCTCTGAGAAGTATCTTCATACGACATCTAGCCTTGCTCCTTGGGGTGGTCTCTTCCTTTGGTCTGGGTTTTCGAGTTCTCTCGATATCTGGATTTTCTGGATATGCATCCATACTGTTGTGTCTGTTTTTTTGGCCAGTTGGGGTGTTTGAGTGCATATGGGGAATGAGACGGTCTCTGGGATATGGATATCTGTAGAATTGCATAAATAAGCCTCTACGGTAAGCGATGCGCTCGCAGTGAATGTATCCGGAGAGTCAGCGTCTTCTTCTTCCTAGTGGATCCGGTGCTAGAGCCCGCATCTCCTCATGACCGGAGCTTTGTCAGGAAGTAGCGAATTGACTTGATCACTGCCGAACATGCGGCTCGGGGAAAGCAGTTCTATGGGAGTGTAACTCTTTATTATCACACCTCTTCAGTGTGCTGATCATGTCCTGTGACTCCGGCATAATAATGGCCGCTTCCACATGCGTTTCTCTTAGGATGTCCGTAAGGCTTCGGAAACTCTCCGACATTTTAAAGTCTAAGTCCAGCAATAATTTGTAGATGGTCATATTTTCGTCCTCCATGTTCTCGAAAATATGATGGATAGTACTGTATAGGCCGCTATGACGCCTTATGTAGTCAGGCGGGGAGGGCTATCAGAAGCTGGCTGATTTTTCGGGTGATTTAGTGCAACAGCAGAACAGAATATAGTAGAGATGTTTCCCTCAGTATTGTGTCTTCCACTCCTACCATAATAGTTAGCACATATTAGCTAAATATGAATTTTAAAAGCTGAAATTGCCGGAGCTCTCTCATCGCGTGTCTGCTCTTGTTGGCTGCTGGCTCCGCCCCCATTTTGTAATTATTTTAACTAGGTAGCTATTAAATAGTAAATAACTATTTAATAGCTATTGTACCTAGTTAAAATAAATACAAAGTTGCCTGTAAAATAAATATAAATCCTAAAATAGCTACAATATAATTATTTGTTATATTGTAGCTATATTGGGTTTATTTTACAGGTAAGTATTTAGTTTTTAAATAGGAATACTTTAGTTAATAGATTTAATTTATTTTGTTAGATTAAAATTATATTTAATTTAGGGGGTGTAAGGGTTAGGGTTAGACTTAGCTTTAGGGGTTAATACATTTATATAGTAGCGGAGAGGTCCGGTCGGCAGATTAGGGGTTAATACTTGAAGTTAGGTGGCGGCAACGTTGGGGGGGGGGCAGATTAGGGGTTAATAAATATTATGTAGGTGCCGTCGATGTTGGGGGCTGCAGATTAGAGGTTCATAGGGATAATGTAGGTGGCGGGCGGTGTCCGGAGCGGCAGATTAGGGGTTAATAGTGTAATGCAGGTGTCAGCGATAGCGGGGTCGGCAGATTAGGGGTTAATAAGTGTAAGGTTAGGGGTGTTTAGACTTGGGGTTCATGTTAGGGTGTTAGGTGCAGATTAGAAAGTGTTTCCCCATATGAAACAATGGGGCTGCGTTGGGAGCTTACGCTGCTTTTTTGCAGGTGTTAGGTTTTTTTTCAGCCCAAACTGCCCCATTGTTTCCTATGGGGGAATCGTGCACGAGCACGTTTTGCCAGCTTACCGGTACCATAAGCAACGCTGGTATTGAGGGTTGAAGTGGCGGTAAATTCGGATTAACGCTCCCTTTTTTGGAGCCTAAAGCAGCCATTCAGACAACTCTAAATAACCAGCGTTGTTTGGAAGCAGCGGTAGGAAAAAAAGCTGCGTTAGCTACGCGGGTCTTTACCGACAAAACTCTAAATCTAGGCGCATGTCAGCATTCCAAGATTTAAGCCATAAAGCTCTTCTAGTTAGAATGGCTAAAGACATGGATTTGACATTGATCTTCATAACATCAAATATAGCATCACAAATAAAATGATTTGCATGTTGAAGTAAAACAATAATGTTAGATAATTCAGAATCTGAAGACAACTGCTGTGCTAATCTGTCCAACCAAAAAGTAGAAGCAGCAGCAATATCAGCCATAGATATAACTGGTCTAGACTATAGCCAGTATGTAAATATGCCCTTCTTAGATAAGATTCAAGCTTCCATTTATAAGGATCTTAAAAGAAGTACTGTCTTCCATAGAAATAGTAGTATGTTTGGCAAGAGTGGAAATTACCCATCAACTTTAGGAACTGTTTCCCAAAGTTCTAAATTGGCCACAGGTAAAGGATACAATTTCTTAAACCTAGAAGAAGGGTTAAAAGAGGTACCAGGCTTAGACCATGCTTTAGCAATCACATTAGAGATAGCGTCTGGAGTAGGAAATACTTCAGGAGTAATAACAGTAGTATTAAATTCAGTATATAGACAGTTACTAGCTTTATCATCAGAAGGTTTAGACTCCTCAATACCCAAAGTAAACAAAACTTCCTTTAAGAGAGAGCGAATATATTCTATCTTAAATAAAAAAGAGGATTTGTCTGTATCCGTCTATGACGTGGCATCCTCTGAATAAGAGGAAACCCCATCATTAAAGGATACAACACTATGCTAAAGGTCAGAACTTAATTCACTAGGGCCTAGATTTAGAGTTCGGCGGTAGCCGTCAAAACCAGCGTTAGGAGCCTCTAACGCTGGTTTTGGGCGCCCGCTGGTATTTGGAGTCAGTGATTAAAGGGTCTAACGCTCACTTTTCAGCCGCGACTTTTCCATACCGCAGATCCCCTACGCCATTTGCGTAGCCTATCTTTTCAATGGGATCTTTCTAACGCTGGTATTTAGAGTCGTTTCTGCAGTGAGCGTTAGAGCTCTAACGACAAAATTCAACCGCCTGAAAAAAGCAGGAGTTAAGAGCTTTCTGGCTAAAGCCGGTTTCTAAAGCTCTTAACTACTGTACCCTAAAGTACACTAACACCCATAAACTACCTATGTACCCCTAAACGAGCTCCCCCCACATCGCCGCCACTCGATTAAAATTTTTAACCCCTAATCTGCCGACCGCCACCTACGTTATACTTATGTACCCCTAATCTGCTGCCCTAACCCCGCCGACCCCTATATTATATTTATTAACCCCTAACTTGCCCCCCACAACGTCGCCGCAAGCTACTTAAAATAATTAACCCTAATCTTCCGACCGCAAATCGCCGCCACCTACGTTATCCCTATGTACCCCTAATCTGCTGCCCTAACATCGCCGACCCTATGTTATATTTATTAACCCCTAATCTGCCCCCCACAACGTCGCCGACACCTACCTACACTTATTAACCCCTAATCTGCCGAGCGGACCTGAGCGCTACTATAATAAATGTATTAACCCTAATCCGCCTCACTAACCCTATCATAAATAGTATTAACCCTAATCTGCCCTCCCTAACATCGCCGACACCTACTTCAATTATTAACCCCTAATCTGCCGACCGGAGCTCACCGCTATTCTAATAAATGTATTAACCCCTAAAGCTAAGTCTAACCCTAACACCCCCCTAAGTTAAATATAATTTTTATCTAACGAAATAAATTAACTCTTATTAAATAAATGATTCCTATTTAAAGCTAAATACTTACCTGTAAAATAAATCCTAATATAGCTAAAATATAAATTATAATTATATTATAGCTATTTTAGGATTAATATTTATTTTACAGGTAACTTTGTAATTATTTTAACCAGGTACAATAGCTATTAAATAGTTAATAACTATTTAATAGTTACATAGTTAAAATAATTACAAATTACCTGTAAAATAAGTCCTAACCTAAGATATAATTAAACCTACCACTACCCTATCAATAAAATAATTAAATAAACTACCTACAATTACTACAATTAACCTAACACTACACTATCAATAAATTAATTAAACACAATTCCTACAAATAAATACAATTAAATAAACTATCTAAAGTACAAAAAATAAAAAAGATCTAAGTTACAGAAATAAAAAAATATTTACAAACATAATAAAAATATTACAACAATTTTAAACTAATTACACCTACTCTAAGCCCCCTAATAAATAACAAAGACCCCCAAAATAAAAAATTCCCTACCCTATTCTAAAATACAAAAATTACAAGCTCTTTTACCTTACCAGCCCTGAACAGGGCCCTTTGCGGGGCATGCCCCAAGAAGTTCAGCTCTTTTGCCTGTAAAAAAAAACATACAATACCCCCCCCCAACAT
This sequence comes from Bombina bombina, assembly GCF_027579735.1. Lineage (NCBI taxonomy): Eukaryota > Metazoa > Chordata > Amphibia > Anura > Bombinatoridae > Bombina > Bombina bombina. Next base: position 19,887,659 of record NC_069510.1, on the reverse strand, counting down.
TACCCACCACCCACATACCCCTAATCTAACCCAAACCCCCATAAATAAACCTAACACTAATCCCCTGAAGATCTTCCTACCTTGTCTTCACCATCCAGGTATCACCGATCCGTCCTGGCTCCAAGATCTTCATCCAACCCAAGCGGGGGTTGGCGATCCATAATCCGGTGCTCCAAAGTCTTCCTCCTATCCGGCAAGAAGAGGACATCCGGACCGGCAAACATCTTCTCCAAGCGGCATCTTCTATGTTCTTCCATCCGATGACGACCGGCTCCATCTTGAAGACCTCCAGCGCGGATCCATCCTCTTCTTCCGACGACTAGACGACGAATGACTGTTCCTTTAAGGGACGTCATCCAAGATGGCGTCCCTCGAATTCCGATTGGCTGATAGGATTCTATCAGCCAATCGGAATTAAGGTAGGAATATTCTGATTGGCTGATGGAATCAGCCAATCAGAATCAAGTTCAATCCGATTGGCTGATCCAATCAGCCAATCAGATTGAGCTCGCATTCTATTGGCTGATCGGAACAGCCAATAGAATGCGAGCTCAATCTGATTGGCTGATTGGATCAGCCAATCGGATTGAACTTGATTCTGATTGGCTGATTCCATCAGCCAATCAGAATATTCCTACCTTAATTCCGATTGGCTGATAGAATCCTATCAGCCAATCGGAATTCGAGGGACGCCATCTTGGATGACGTCCCTTAAAGGAATAGTCATTCGTCGTCTAGTCGTCGGAAGAAGAGGATGGATCCGCGCTGGAGGTCTTCAAGATGGAGCCGGTCGTCATCGGATGGAAGAACATAGAAGATGCCGCTTGGAGAAGATGTTTGCCGGTCCGGATGTCCTCTTCTTGCCGGATAGGAGGAAGACTTTGGAGCACCGGATTATGGATCGCCAACCCCGCTTGGGTTGGATGAAGATCTTGGAGCCAGGACGGATCGGTGATACCTGGATGGTGAAGACAAGGTAGGAAGATCTTCAGGGGATTAGTGTTAGGTTTATTTAAGGGGGTTTGGGTTAGATTAGGGGTATGTGGGTGGGGGGTTGTAATGTTGGGGGGGGGTATTGTATGTTTTTTTTTACAGGCAAAAGAGCTGAACTTCTTGGGGCATGCCCCGCAAAGGGCCCTGTTCAGGGCTGGTAAGGTAAAAGAGCTTGTAATTTTTGTATTTTAGAATAGGGTAGGGAATTTTTTATTTTGGGGGTCTTTGTTATTTTATTAGGGGGCTTAGAGTAGGTGTAATTAGTTTAAAATTGTTGTAATATTTTTATTATGTTTGTAAATATTTTTTTATTTTCTGTAACTTAGATCTTTTTTATTTTTTGTACTTTAGATAGTTTATTTAATTGTATTTATTTGTAGAATTGTGTTTAATTATTTATTGATAGTGTAGTGTTAGGTTAATTGTAGGTAATTGTAGGTAGTTTATTTAATTATTTTATTGATAGGGTAGTGGTAGGTTTAATTATATCTTAGGTTAGGACTTATTTTACAGGTAATTTGTAATTATTTTAACTATGTAACTATTAAATAGTTATTAACTATTTAATAGCTATTGTACCTGGTTAAAATAATTACAAAGTTACCTGTAAAATAAATATTAATCCTAAAATAGCTATAATATAATTATAATTTATATTTTAGCTATATTAGGATTTATTTTACAGGTAAGTATTTAGCTTTAAATAGGAATCATTTATTTAATAAGAGTTAATTTATTTCGTTAGATAAAAATTATATTTAACTTAGGGGGGTGTTAGGGTTAGACTTAGCTTTAGGGGTTAATACATTTATTAGAATAGCGGTGAGCTCCGGTCGGCAGATTAGGGGTTAATAATTGAAGTTAGGTGTCGGCGATGTTAGGGAGGGCAGATTAGGGGTTAATACTATTTATGATAGGGTTAGTGAGGCGGATTAGGGGTTAATACATTTATTATAGTAGCGCTCAGGTCCGCTCGGCAGATTAGGGGTTAATAAGTGTAGGTAGGTGTCGGCGACGTTGTGGGGGGCAGATTAGGGGTTAATAAATATAACATAGGGGTCGGCGATGTTAGGGGCAGCAGATTAGGGGTACATAGGGATAACGTAGGTGGCGGCGATTTGCGGTCGGAAGATTAGGGGTTAATTATTTTAAGTAGCTTGCGGCGACGTTGTGGGGGGCAAGTTAGGGGTTAATAAATATAATATAGGGGTCGGCGGGGTTAGGGGCAGCAGATTAGGGGTACATAAGTATAACGTAGGTGGCGGTCGGCAGATTAGGGGTTAAAAATTTTAATCGAGTGGCGGCGATGTGGGGGGAGCTCGGTTTAGGGGTACATAGGTAGTTTATGGGTGTTAGTGTACTTTAGGGTACAGTAGTTAAGAGCTTTAGAAACCGGCTTTAGCCAGAAAGCTCTTAACTCCTGCTTTTTTCAGGCGGTTGGAATTTTGTCGTTAGAGCTCTAACGCTCACTGCAGAAACGACTCTAAATACCAGCGTTAGAAAGATCCCATTGAAAAGATAGGCTACGCAAATGGCGTAGGGGGATCTGCGGTATGGAAAAGTCGCGGCTGAAAAGTGAGCGTTAGACCCTTTAATCACTGACTCCAAATACCAGCGGGCGCCCAAAACCAGCGTTAGGAGCCTCTAACGCTGGTTTTGACGGCTACCGCCGAACTCTAAATCTAGGCCCTAGTGAATTAAGTTCTGACCTTTAGCATAGTGTTGTATCCTTTAATGATGGGGTTTCCTCTTATTCAGAGGATGCCACGTCATAGACGGATACAGACAAATCCTCTTTTTTATTTAAGATAGAATATATTCGCTCTCTCTTAAAGGAAGTTTTGTTTACTTTGGGTATTGAGGAGTCTAAACCTTCTGATGATAAAGCTAGTAACTGTCTATATACTGAATTTAATACTACTGTTATTATCCTGAAGTATTTCCTACTCCAGACGCTATCTCTAATGTGATTGCTAAAGCATGGTCTAAGCCTGGTACCTCTTTTAACCCTTCTTCTAGGTTTAAGAAATTGTATCCTTTACCTGTGGCCAATTTAGAACTTTGGGAAACAGTTCCTAAAGTTGATGGGTAATTTCCACTCTTGCCAAACATACTACTATTTCTATGGAAGACAGTACTTCTTTTAAGGATCCTTTAGAATGGAAGCTTGAATCTTATCTAAGAAGGGCATATTTACATACTGGCTATAGTCTTAGACCAGTTATATCTATGGCTGATATTGCTGCTGCTTCTACTTTTTGGTTGGACAGATTAGCACAGCAGTTGTCTTCAGATTCTGAATTATCTAACATTATTGTTTTACTTCAACATGCAAATCATTTTATTTGTGATGCTATATTTGATGTTATGAAGATCAATGTCAAATCCATGTCTTTAGCCATTCTAACTAGAAGAGCTTTATGGCTTAAATCTTGGAATGCTGACATGCGCCTAGATTTAGAGTTTTGTCGGTAAAGACCCGCGTAGCTAACGCAGCTTTTTTTCCTACCGCTGCTTCCAAACAACGCTGGTATTTAGAGTTGTCTGAATGGCTGCTTTAGGCTCCAAAAAAGGGAGCGTTAATCCGAATTTACCGCCACTTCAACCCTCAATACCAGCGTTGCTTATGGTACCGGTAAGCTGGCAAAACGTGCTCGTGCACGATTCCCCCATAGGAAACAATGGGGCAGTTTGGGCTGAAAAAAAACCTAACACCTGCAAAAAAGCAGCGTTAAGCTCCCAACAGCCCCATTGTTTCATATGGGGAAACACTTTCTAAGTCTGCACCTAACACCCTAACATGAACCCCAAGTCTAAACACCCCTAACCTTACACTTATTAACCCCTAATCTGCCGACCCCGCTATCGCTGACACCTGCATTACACTATTAACCCCTAATCTGCCGCTCCGGACACCGCCGCCACCTACATTATCCCTATGAACCTCTAATCTGCAGCCCCCAACATCGACGGCACCTACATAATATTTATTAACCCCTAATCTGCCCCCCCCCCAACGTTGCCGCCACCTAACTTCAAGTATTAACCCCTAATCTGCCGACCGGACCTCGCCGCTACTATAATAAATGTATTAACCCCTAAAGCTAAGTCTAACCCTAACCCTTACACCCCCTAAATTAAATATAATTTTAATCTAACAAAATAAATTAAATCTTATTAACTAAAGTATTCCTATTTAAAACTAAATACTTACCTGTAAAATAAACCTAATATAGCTACAATATAACAAATAATTATATTGTAGCTATTTTAGGATTTATATTTATTTTACAGGCAACTTTGTATTTATTTTAACTAGGTACAATAGCTATTAAATAGTTATTTACTATTTAATAGCTACCTAGTTAAAATAATTACAAAATGGGGGCGGAGCCAGCAGCCAACAAGAGCAGACACGCGATGAGAGAGCTCCGGCAATTTCAGCTTTTAAAATTCATATTTAGTAATATGTGCTAACTATTTATGGTAGGAGTGGAAGACACAATACTGAGGGAAACATCTCTACTATATTCTGTTCTGCTGTTGCACTAAATCACCCGAAAAATCAGCCAGCTTCTGGATAGCCCTCTCCCGCCTGACTACATAAGGCGTCATAGCGGCCTATACAGTACTATCCATCATATTTTCGAGAACATGGAGGACGAAAATATGACCATCTACAAATTATTGCTGGACTTAGACTTTAAAATGTCGGAGAGTTTCCGAAGCCTTACGGACATCCTAAGAGAAACGCATGTGGAAGCGGCCATTATTATGCCGGAGTCACAGGACATGATCAGCACACTGAAGAGGTGTGATAATAAAGAGAGTTACACTCCCATAGAACTGCTTTCCCCGAGCCGCATGTTCGGCAGTGATCAAGTCAATTCGCTACTCCTTGACAAAGCTCCGGTCATGAGGGAGATGGCGGGCTCTAGCACCGGATCCACTAGGGAAGAAGAAGACGCTGACTCTCCGGATACATTCACTGCGAGCGCATCGCTTACCGTAGAGGCTTATTTATGCAATTCTACAGATATCCATATCCCAGAGACCGGTCTCATTCCCCATATGCACTTCACACCCACTTGTGAAGAAGAGTTAGATACTAGTGGGGACAAAGTTGAATGTCAACCTTACATCCTTTATCTTAAACAGCGGACTCCCGTAGCTATGCTAGACCGGCAACATCAGGAGTTGCTTACCAGTTGCGATCGAGTATTCTGTCGCATGGCACACACAGATGACCCCTCACGGCTACATCACAAAGTTGGAGTCGGCTAGAGCTCTTTAACCATTGAGATTACTGTTTACCTGATGCCGACACCGGAACTCTTAATGGGACGCCTTCTCTCAAATACTTCTCAACAGAGACTCGGATACTAGGATCCTCACATTTTCACTAGACAAGCGGACAGTCCTCTGATCTCTCATTATACCGGAGATCGCTTCCTGAGAAGTAGTAACTGCTCTAGTTTCGTTCTGGGGTGGATTAAACTCAGGAAACCACCATACCAAACAACAGCATTGACCGCATGAATAAGATTATTAATAAACCGTAAGAACTATGTTACCACACTATCCTGCTTTACAATGTGAATTTCATAGGGGACTTTCTATTGTCAGTTGGCTATACTACTACCCACCGTAGTCAATTTACATTTGTGATCCTTGAGATTGTTTCCTATACATTGTGCCTCCCTTAGAGGATCAGCGATCCACAAACCCTCTTTTCCAAAGCTTTTTCTATATGCCTTCTTTAATCACTAGACTACCCCCGAACTAGTGGAGTGCCTGAAAGTTTCCTATTATGTTCATTATGTTATGTATTTATCCACTGTTTCACACATTGTACAGCTGCATATATTTATATAGTACAGAGGGTGCGCATCCAAACTTATCCAAACTGCTAATCTATGTAGCTGCACACAACACCCACATACAAGTTATTTATTCTGGAAGGACTGTTTTGGTGTAAGTGAATTTTATTATTAGACATACTATACAAGGGAGGTATCTAGGTTTAAACTTCGCTGGACCTTCCTCCTGTCTCGTAGACCTACAGGTTCGAAATACACTTTATATTCACAAGATAGGCCACCTATATATGTACCTAGTACTTTCAGATCCACAATATCCATTAGCCTATATTACATTAGGATATACCGTTGCACTAAATGATATTAAACATCATATGGTTTACACCGATATTTTCTTAAACAACTAACTCCTTTGTCCCTACGCTGACTTTATTACTATAACAAATTTTCTGTTTCTGTTGGGCTACTCTCCTCCCTTTCCCGTCGGCGCTTGCTGCATACGGGTCATATTTATTTATTTATTTATTTATTTATAAAATATTTTACCAGGAAGGATACATTGAGATTTCTCTCGTTTTCAAGTATGTCCTGGGATCACAAAACATTGCATTGATACAATAGGGTACAATAAAATACAAAAACAATAATAAAAATACACATTATATGCAAACATTTAACATAGAGCAGGTATGAAATATTTAATCAACCATGACAGGAGCATTCTGTTTTGAGATATGTATGAGGGATCTCTTAAAGGATTTTAGGCTTGGGGAAGTTTTTAAAGTGTGAGGGAGGTCATTCCATAATTGTGGCGCTCTGTAGGAAAAGGAGGATCGAGCTGCTTTTTTTTTGTATTGAGGCAAGCTAAATAATGTGCTGTTATTGGATCGGAGGTTATAGGAGGTGGGAATAGCAGGGGAGAGCATTCTGCTCAGGTAGGGTGGGAGCTTCCCAGAAAGGCTCTTAAAGACAAGGCAGGAAAGATGGAGGGTGCGTCTGGATTCTAGCGACAGCCAGTTTAGTTCTTTAGCATGTCACAATGGTGGGTCCTGTAGTTACATTGTAGCACAAAGCGGCAGAGCGAGTTATATAACGTATTTAGTTTATTAAGGTGAGTTTGCGGAGCAGGTGCATATACTATGTCCCCATAATCCAAGATAGGCATCAGCATTTGCTGTACAATCTTTTCCTTTACTGTAGGGCTGAGGCAAGATTTGTTTCTGTACAGGGCACCTAGTTTTGGATAAAGTTTAGAGGCAATTTTTTCTATGTGGAGTCCAAAAGATAGATTGGGGTCTAACAACATACCTAAGTATTTAAAAGAGTGGACTGCGGTCAGCGTGCAATTGGATTTTGTTTTGATGCGAAGATGGGAATTTTGTAATTTATGTATTTTAGGTCCCATTCCAAAGATCATTGTGACCGTTTTGTCAGTGTTTAGGAAGAGTTTGTTTTTCGAGATCCACTTTTCTACCTCTGTGAACTGGTCTTGGAGCACTGTTTCAAGCTGCAGCAGATCAGATTTGTTTGCATAGATTACCGTGTCGTCTGCGTACATGTGTACAGTTGAGGATTTGCAGACATTAGGCAAATCATTTATAAATAATGTGAATAGTAGGGGGCCGAGAATGGAACCTTGGGGAACACCACACGTGACTGGGAGAGGGAGGGAGTCAATGTTAGAGACAGAGACATATTGTGATCGATCCGATACATATGATTTAAACCAGGTTAACGGGTGATCAGCAATACCAGAGTTTTTTAGTTTGAGAAGTAGTAGGTCATGGTCCACTGTGTCAAAAGCCTTTGCAAAATCAAGGAAAATAGCTCCAGTTAGGTCTCCTTGTTCCATGGCAGTTTGGATGTCGTTGCAAACTTTTAGGAGGGCAGTTGTAGTGGAGTGATTCGGTCTGAAACCTGATTGATCAGGGGTCAGATAGTTAGAAAGTTGGTAATACTCGCATAATTGCGTATGGACGCATTTTTCTAGGATTTTTGACAATACAGGGAGCAGTGATATAGGACGATAGTTAGAAACCAAGGTTAACTCCCCACTTTTATGAATAGGCACTACTCTTGCAGTTTTCCAGAGTTTGGGTATGTATCCAGACACCAAGGATTCGTTAATTAGGGTTGCAACAGGCTTAGCAATTGCCGGCGCACTGAGCTTCAACAGCATTGCTGGGATTTGATCAGGTCCTGACTGGTTTTTTCATTTTTAGATTATCGAGGTGTTTCTTAATGACATTGAAGGGTACAGGTCTAAAATTGAACTTTTCTATATTGGGTCTTTGCTGTTTTAGTGGGGCCTGATCCACATTTGTAGCTTCAGGATGCGTGCCATTTATTAGTTTGTCAATCAGGGTGGTGGAGCATCCTACAAAATAATTGTTAAAGGCATTTGCTACTTCTAAGGGGAGTTGCAGGTTTTGGTTATCCACATTGACAGTGGAGGGTTGGGAGTGGATTGGTGGATTTTGTAAGTTATTTATGAGTTTCCAAAACTTTCTAGGGTTACATATATTATTGTTCAGATTTTCACAGAAATATTGCGCCTTAGCCAATTTTGTTTGTTTAGTACATATATTTCGCCATTTTCTATATACACAGTGATCATTCATAGAGCCAGTATGCTTGAACTTTGACCACAATGAATCCCGAAATTGGTACATTTGAATGAGGTCAGCTGTGATCCAATTCAAGTGTGCTCCTTTTACTCTCACCTTACGCAGCGGTGCATGTAAATTCCAAACTATTCAAACATATCCCTATTCCTTTTCCCACATCGCCTATAGTTGGCACTTCCCCAGGAGAGGAGTTCATCCAGAAGCCCCCTATAATTTATAATTTATATTTTTCTTATATTCTATTTAATATTTCTTAGTTCTTTTATTCGTTTCATACTCTAACATGGGTGATTGACACACTCCAGTAACCCCAGTGGGACTTTCTATATTGATCTCAGGTGTAATAGGTCATAATATCCTTTAACTGCGCTATAGCTAGGGCAATTTTATAAAATGTACATCTCAGAGTTATTTATATTTATTGCCCTAGACATGCTTTCATTATGTTTAGCGGCTTTAACAGTTGTTTTTTGTATCATCTACCTTTCCTTCATAATTTTTCTTTTATGTGTTTGTATTGTTTATTTCCAACATGGGTTAGATGTGCTATTACTATAAAGTCAGATATTGTTATAGGGTTGTATCGACTTATCATACGCATTGGAATAATCTTATCTAGTTAATCACATTACTCTGATTAAGCTATGCCCCTCCCTCTTAGTTATATAAACAACCGACCCTTCCTTTAAAGCCCTTCCTTGTAACTATGTAATAAGTCCTCCACTGTCTGATCTCCTGCCCTCTTTGGCTCCGCCCCCCCATTCCCTTCCCCACTCCACATTGAGCGGCTCTTGCCCGCTGCACTCCCTTACCCTTCTCCCCGCTAATTTGGTCCATAAGTGGCCAAACATACACTAATCTACATTTGTCCCACCTCCACTAGACTATATAATGTTATAATTGTTCTTTATGGCAATGTGGAGAATATAATTTATTTTTCCCCTTCCCCTATTCACATGAAACCAACCCCCCCTTGCTTCTTTATTTCTTAAATAAATGCCTTAAGGTATGTTTATCTATCACAAGGTGGGGTCACTTCTAACCTATATATTTTACAAAATATAAAACTGAAGTCCTAATTTTGACAGTCCAAACTCTTTGCCAATGCTTTAATGAGCGGGATTTATATGCCCCTTCTATTTAGCTCTATTGCCTAGTCAACCCCCTTACTCCCTCATGTCTCTTGCCAAATATAGTTTCTTCATCCTATTAACAATCCTTATTGAGTACCACTCTTTAATCTCATAAATGCATATAGGGCTGGCATAATTTGTTTTGTTGACTTGGCAATGTTGTATCAATACTGTATTCTTCTTATCTGTCATTGATGCTGGATGTGTCACTATTGTTACATTTCTTTATGACTTCAATAAAAAACTGTTATAAAAAAAAAAAAAAATAATTACAAAATTACCTGTAAAATAAATCCAAACCTAAGTTACAATTAAACCTAACACTACACTATCAATAAATTAATTAAATAAATTACCTACAATTACATACAATTAAATAAACTAAACTAAATTACAAAAAAAACAAACACTAAATTACAAAAAATAAAAAAAGATTACAAGAATATTAAGCTAATTACACCTACTCTAAGCCCCCTAATAAAATAAAAAAGCCCCCCAAAATAATAAAGGTCCCTACCCTATTCTAAATTAAAAAGTAATCAGCTCTTTTACCAGCCCTTAAAAGGGCTTTTTTGCGGGGCATGCCCCAAAGTAATCAGCTCTTTTGCCTGTAAAAAAAAATACAACCCCCCCCCAACATTAAAACCCACCACCCACATACCCCTACTCTAACCCACCAATCCCCCCTTAAAAAAACCTAACACTACCCCCCTGAAGATCTCCCTACCTTGAGTCGTCTTCACCCAGCCGGGCCGAAGTCTTCATCCGATGGGGCAGAAGAGGACATCCAGACTGGCAGAAGTCTTCATCCTATCCGGGCAGAAGAGGACATCCGGACCGGCAGACATCTTCATCCAAGCGGCATCTTCTATCTTCATCCATCCGGAGCGGAGCCATCTTCTTCCCAGCCGACGCGGATTCATCCTCTTCAACCGATGCCTACTCGCCGAATGAAGGTTTCTTTAAATCACGTCATCCAAGATGGTGTCCCTCAAATTCCGATTGGCTGATAGGATTCTATCAGCCAATCGGAATTAAGGTAGGAAAAATCTGATTGGCTGATTCTATCAGCCAATCAGATTCAAGTTCAATCCGATTGGCTGATCCAATCAGCCAATCAGATTGAGCTCGCATTCTATTGGCTGATCGGAACATTAATCCGAATCAAATCACTATCATGTACTGGGTTGTGAATTTCTAACATAGTCTTGTCTGACTCACAAACCTCCATGGGCCAAGGCAATTACCTTTAAAGAACTGTTCTGCTTCATTTGGGTTTTTTTTTACCTTTGTGCAAACTACATTTTTGACATATTTAAGCCAAGGAATGTAATAAGGTGAATGCTTCTATGTATTATGTAAATATGCTATTATGCATAGTTATTTATAATGTGTAAGCAACAAACTGTCATTTTAATTAATAGCAATGAGTGATTCAAATTCAGATACAGCAACATTCTTAAATCCCATACATTTTCACATGTCTTTTAATCCAATATGCAGGGGGTAGAACCATATTCTGTGCTATATATATATATATATATATATATATATATATATATTAACTTCTTAAGGACATATGACAGAATTTTTCCGTCATAAAACAATTGAGCAAACTGAAAGCTGTGTCCTTAAAGGGTTAAATAAATTAGCTATTTTTTTTTATTTATTTTTTTAGAGCAAACCTTCTCAGTTAATTCAGTTATATATAAGATCTGTCTTAGGGCTGTTTTTTCCCCTCTAAAGTCTTAATACTGGAGGAAAGAAAACGTGCAGAATACAGTTTTGAATTATCTCTAATTGTTTATAAATGTTTGAAGCACCTATTATGTTTAATTGAAGACATTGTGTACAACAGACAAAACATTTACTGGCTCGCGGTACCTTCGGAGACACTTGAAAACATTCTAAATAAAACAAAATGCATTTTTATCTTTCCAAGTAAGAAATTTCAAACTTCTTCCATTCCGTATCATTAAAAGGATGTAAAATTAATTTCTTGTTAGAACATTCGATATTAAACAACTTAAATTTACTGTGATTGTCACATTTTCTTATAATCTGGAGATAAGCTTAGGAGTGTGCTTGTGTCTTCAGCACTTTATTGCCTCAGTTTTGCAACAATGTTTAATATTAGCAAAGGCACTAGATAGCAGCACTATTTCCTGTCATGTTGTGCTCCAGACATGTGAACGCTACCTCCTCTAGATATCTCTTCAACAAAGAATAACAAGAGAACAAAGCAAATTTGATAATAGAAAACTTTTTTTTAAATTTATTCTCAATCTGAATCATAAAAGAAAAAAATGGGGTTCATGTCCCGTTAAAAAGGATTTCTTTATCTACAAAAAAACAAAACTCCCAACATACTTTTTAAACTGTACAATTGACTCTCTCTCTTGTTTTATTTATAAGATTTTCACCTACTTTATCTTGTGTGTTAATCTTACCACTTTGTGTATGTATTTGGTATCAGAATACTCAGTGAATATGGGATATGCTTATAAAGTAAGTGACTTATACATTTGTCTTTCTATTTACCTCATCTGCCAGAAATCAGCATAGTTTGTATTGTTGTGTAGGGTTTTCTTTTTGACATAAAAGGGCAGTACAGACAGCAAGCACTATATGGTGTACTCAGTTTCAATTTGCACAATTTTCACAAAATATAAGAATCCAATTTAACCCCTTATGAAGTGTAGGAGGTGCTATTAATAACCTCAATGTGTCCAAATAATGTTATATGTTTTACCACCACATATCCGCACCCTTAATATAAATGCAATTCAAAATAGTTATCCAAATTACTTTCCCTATACCAAGTTTGTCATAGGAAATTCTGATATTAGTATCAATAATCCACCACAAGAAGTAATCTGGAAAACAGCATCCTCTTCTTAAATCACTTGCTTGTGTGTAAATAGTCTTTAGAAAAAAAAGGGAAAGAGTGCACCCCAATGGTGTGGTATAACTCAGTTTTGAAATGGCCACCAATCACAGTTTTTGCCCTAAGGCCCAAAGAGCTTTAGTTACACCCCTGATTGAAAATGCTTAAAATACTTTTTATTCAGCAAACTGATTGTTTACGTATTTCTTTTCAGATATTAATTATGTTTTATAGAAGTTACAATAGTAAGATTGCTTCACGTACAGCCATTAATGTGGCTTGGATGCAATACCTTACATTTGCTAATGTTAATGTTTATGATGATTGATATGTGTCAGTTTTGCCCATATGGACAGTGCAGTTTCCAGAGGTGCTAATCAAATCTTGTACTACAGCATTCTACAACTGACACAACTTTACCAGATGCCACTGGACCAGTGTGATTTAATATATTGATATTTTACAGCTGCACAATAGAAATGACTCCCTTTATGTCATCTAATTTGGAATATTTTATTGATTCCTACAGCAATAGAATAACTATTCAATTAGGGTCCTTCTGCATGGAATAACAACTGAAACAAATCCCAAGAGATGTAACAAAGAAAATCCTAATGGTCTTTTGTTTTTTTTTCAATTATTATTAAACTCCTTTGCTGCCAGATAGGGATGTGACGCATTGCGTAACACTGTACTGCAGCTGTGTCTAGCCCCTATGGGTATGAAGAGACGGGACTTTGTATAAGTACTTGCATCAAACATACATTCAGCATAACATTCTATGTCCCACCCGACTCTGATCCATCAAAATTCCTGCCTTGTGTCCAAATTCAAATCCATTACAATCCATAAAAATAATAATAATATCTTATATTGGGTTTTTAATTTACTTTGTGGTGCATTAAACAGCCCCCATAACATACATGGGGAGAGTTTGACAGCTGTTAGGCTCAGGTTAGAATTTGTCTAGGTATGGACTCAGTTTGTAAGCTATCACTAACCTCATCTGTGGCTAAATTACAAGTGGTGCCCAAAGCATAGGCGCAGTATTACAGGTTTAAAGTAAACACAACAGCACAAGTACAAACTAAAGTTGCGCTTGTCGGGTTAGAGTGACTGAAGACCTCAAGTAAAGGGTTAAGACTTAAAGAAAAAAAGGTTCCACCAAACACAACATAAATACATTAAAATGAACTGTTACTCATTTATACTCTATCTAATAAAAATTATTCATAAAAATATTAATTAGAAAAGTATTATATATATATAATACCGTATATATATACACACACAGAGAGAAATGCACTCACAGGGACGAACAACCAGCTCAATACCATTGTTAGCCTGTTCTATGGCGATTTACCACCTGGGTGCAACTTCTTTTAGCCCAGCAATGCTTTTCACAGAGTAGAACTTTCCTGTAGTATATCAGTCTGATCCCGCCTATTACGGTCAGTCCAGCGCCGAAATACCAGGCAATTCCTCTCTGAACAAGGAACACAGCAACCCCAGATGATCGTTTTGGCCTTCATTGGGCCTCGTCAGTGAGGTGTAGCAGTATTCCTCTAAGCACACTGAGCAAGGAGTCCACGTCTGGTTGCCCCTTTTTCCCATAGGGAGACTAAATACACACAGAGAGAAATGCACTCACAGGGACGAACAACCAGCTCAATACCATTGTTAGCCTGTTCTATGGCGATTTACCACCTGGGTGCAACTTCTTTTAGCCCAGCAATGCTTTTCACAGAGTAGACCTTTCCTGTAGTATATCAGTCTGATCCCGCCTATTACGGTCAGTCCAGCGCCAAAATACCAGGCAATTCCTCTCTGAACAAGGAACACAGCAATCCCAGACAATCGTTTCGGCCTTCATTGGGCCTCGTCAGTGAGGTGTAGCAGTATTCCTCTAAGCACACTGAGCAAGGAGTCCACGTCTGGTTGCCCCTTTTTCCCATAGGGAGACTAAATACACACAGAGAGAAATGCACTCACAGGGACGAACAACCAGCCAATAATAGTGGAATTTTAGATAACGATGGGTTTGGATATATTTACACGTCTTATCCGAAAATACCAATCTTCTACCACATTCCAAAAATTCATAAAGATACCACTAATCCCCAGAAAGACCGATTATATTGGGTATTTATTCCATCACAAGTAATTTGTCAGTTTATAGTGATTCTAGATCATACATCAAGGATACTCTAAATGTGATAGCTAATTTAGAGGGCTACAGTGGAATAAAGAGTATATCTGGATGACATGCAATGTTACAGCACTCTATACTAATATACCACACCAGGCTGGATTAGAGACATTTCAGTGTATAGGGGGTATCAGTAGCATTCCAGACATACAGTTCGCTTTCCTAGAGGAAAGTATAACATTTATCTTAGACCACAATTGAGGGTAATTTCTATAAGCAAATACAAGGGATGAGGGATGGACATGGGCACTACCATGGCTCCCTTGTATGCAAATTTATATATGGCTATGTTTGAAGAGACCTTAATCTTTAACAATAATCAGTTTTATGAAAGTATCGTCAAATATTTCAGATATATTGGCAATATTATTATATGGCAAGGTAACAGTCAAACTGCCTTAGAGTTCATATAATTTATGAACAATAATACATATAATTTAACATTTACAGTGAAAGTTTGCAATGAAGCCATCAAATTCCTAGATGTTAAACATTTATAGATTCACTCTAATTCTGTCATGGTAAAAAACTGTAGGAAACCAACTGACAGTAATGAATTTCTGAATGCAAAAAGTGGGCACCTCAAAAAATGGAAAGAAAACATTCCACTTGGGCAGTTTCGCAGAGTACGTCGTAACTGCACAAGATTTGAAGATTTTAATGAGGAGGCAGACGTTTTGCAACAGAACATTTTAGACAAAGAGTATATAACGATCTAGTTCAAGAAGAACAATAAAAGATTGTACACTGTAACCGTGACACACTATAACACCATAAGGAAAATAAAGAGTATGATGACAAAAAGCAAATACATAAACCTGGCAATACTGCCAGATTTAGAACAACATACAGTGAAGGAGCGGGATTTATTAAGAAAACACTCCAAAAACACTAGGGGATACTGCAAGCAGATCCCATTTTAAAGGAAGTTACAAACCACAAGTAGTATTTAAAAAGAGTGATAATTTTAAAAATATACTAGCCCAATCTAAAGTGAAAAGATCAATAGGGAAGGGGAAAAAAAACTGGCACTATAGATCAATGGTTATCAGTCAAGCCAGGTTCGTACGAATCTGGATGATTAAATTGTTGCATGTGTGGTCATCTATTTAGTTGTGAGTTCATGCAAAATTGGAATAACACCAAAAAAGTGAGAATTAATAGCAGAGGCACATGCAACACCACGTATTTGGTAAATCGCTTGACATGTGGCCGTGGGAAAATCTATGTAGGCAGGACCAAGATAAAAATCAAAAGGAGATACTTTGAACATATTAATAACTTCAAAGAGGGTTTAAAAACACATATTGTATCTGAGCATTTTCAGGTCCACCATCAACAAGACCCCCTAGCCTAAAAATCTGCATTCCAGGAGATTATCCACACCAAAGACTAATTACTCTAAGAGAAAGAGAAACAAGATGGATACAAGAATTAGATAACTTAACTCCTAGAGGGCTTAATATTGATTAAGACTTGCAAGCATTCATGATGTAGTTTTTTAGTCATCTTTATTGCCTATATTAGAGTGGTATGTGTTTGTTTTTTGAGGGGGGTGATAAGATAGTTGGGTATGTATCTGAACATACACAATAAGCAAAAATAGGATCTGTTCATATTTTCAATTTTTATTTTTTTATTTTTCATCATTTAGCACATATGTAAGTGGGCATAAACTTTAAATATGTCTTTTAAATTTGTTTGCAAATATGCCTTTCAGTGTTGAGTGCATATTGGAATTTTATTTTTATCTCATCATTTCACTCCATCATGCCTCAGGATCAAATAATATAATATTCGTTATGAGGGTTGTCATACATACTTATTGAGTGTATTTATATAGATGTCTGCGGACCAACAATATTATACAAACAAACTAAGTTACAGCTGGTAATTCATGGCATTTATGCAAAAAGCGTTCAAAAGCACAGTCATTATTGTGAATTGTAAACTGTAGACAACACACGCATGGCTAGCAGGTGTGTCAGGAGAATGCGATTGGAGAATGAAACAGGAAGAGGCAGGCTTCATGAGACAATTAGGGCACAGATCTTCAGTATTGCAACAGCTGAGCCAAACGTCTTGAGAAATTCTGTGTGAACGCGGACGAAACGCGTAGACGGGATTGATGACTACAAGCTGTAATCTCATGTTGTCATGCTGAGCTACCGGAGAACTGTGAATTTTACTTAAGGCATTTCATACATGTTCATCTAGTAAGTGCAATTATTTGTGTGTTTCTTATTAAAAGTACTTTACTTTGAATCAAGGTTGTGTGTATGTATATATATATATAACTGTTTGAAAGTCTTAGGCCACCATTAGATTTGTTGTTTTAGCAAAGTGTTAATGACCATTCATATTTATTTTTCGGTCTCTTTATTAAGACTACAAACAGAAAATACAGGAAACGTGCACAAAATATTAAAAAAAACACAATTTTTTTGCCTGATTATTCAGGCAAAAGTCAGTATTTAGTGTGACCTCCCTTAGCACTAAGCACATGTTGAAATCTTTTGGGGAGACTGTCCTGGCGTTTTGTGAAGTAATCTTCTGGTATATTATACCAGGCTTCTTTCAGCACTTCCCAGATTTCTTTAGATTTTTTTTTCTTTCTTAGTCCAGGTGATCCCATACTGCCTCTATAATGTTAAAGTCTGGACTCTGTGGAGACCAGTCCATGACTGTTAGTGTTTTATCAGCTGTTTTTATCTCCAAATATGATTTCACTGCATTAGCAGTGTGCTTGGATCATTATCATGATGAAAAATAAAACCATTCCCAATCAGGCACTTTCCAGAAGGAATGGGATGATGAATTTAAACCCGACTGTAATTTTCTGCATTCATGATCCCTTCAATTCAGACAATATCTCCAAAACCACTGGCAGATATGCAGCCCCAAACCAGAACAGACCCTCCACCTTGTTTCACTGAAGGTCCAAAGCACTTATTCTTCCATCTATCTCCAACTCTTCTTCTCACATATTGTTGATGATTGGACCCAAACAATTTCAAACTTGGATTTCTGACTCCATAATACTCTTTTCAACTGATCTTCATTCAAATCTTTGTGAACTTTAGAATATCTTAGCCTTTTTCGACCTGTTCCCCTTTCAAAAAAGTGGTTTCTTGGCTGCTACCCTTCCACAAAGACCATTCCTGATAAAACTTATTCAGACTATAGAAGGTTCAACTTGGCATCCCGATGAAGCTGCCAGATGCTGAGGTCCTTGCTGGACTTTTTTCCAGTCTCTTAAATAAGAAAATATGAGAACCTTCTCATCAGATTTTGAAAGTTTTCTTAGCCTTTCTTAGCCTTAACAGCTTGAATACCACATTGTTTTCAGATTTCCCTTTGATAATGGCCTTGCTGATGCAAAAGTATTATTTTATGTCTGTCAATTTCTGTGATCTTCGGCATTTTGAATGATGTGATTGAAAGTTGGTTTTAATAGCAAGCTTCCAATGAATTAAACTCATA
Organism: Bombina bombina; assembly: GCF_027579735.1. NCBI lineage: Eukaryota > Metazoa > Chordata > Amphibia > Anura > Bombinatoridae > Bombina > Bombina bombina. The sequence continues at coordinate 19,869,507 of NC_069510.1, read as the reverse complement.
CCATTACCTTACAAAATAAGCAGCTTAGCATTTGACAGCTATAAATCTATATTCAAGTTGAATAATCACAGCTATCAGTATTTGCTTTATTTAGCGTTACTTATAACGGTGGGAGTCAAATTTTGCTATATCTGTGGAATTTCAAAACCAAGCTTCAACCACCTAACATAGTAATGCAAGCGGTTCAGTATTAACAGCTACCAACTTACATTCAAGGTGAATCAATATAGTTACAAATGTTCACGCTATTTAGAGGTACTCCGAACACACACTGATCCTGTAAGCCTGCATTTTTTATAACTGCTTGATACAAACTTTCTTACATCTTTTTAGAACCCAAACTAGTTTTCACTATTCTACATTGTAACGCAATTATAAGTTCAATCAATATCTATAACCTAAGAAAAACGAGTATTTTTTTTTTTTAATGACCCGTTTTCTGAATAATGTTTTTCATCAAGTTTCAACTTTAACCTCATGTGGATTGCGCATCAATTGAAAGCATTGGCTTGGTATTAAATCACTACAAACCTTCATTTAAGTGGTTGCAAGCTGCATTACTAACTATTTTTCAAAGCCATTCATATAAGTTAAATTAAAATCAACACAGAAATTAATGGTATTATAACATGCATCATTAGTAAAGAATGCAAAGACTAACAGTGATACTAGAGTAAATATCTGCTCGATTTACCCAATTAAAGGGACAGTACATGCAATAATCCAGTTATTTTTGCAAAAGGATCAACCATAATATTCTATAAAAATAACAACTATAGAATTAAGTATTAACCACAAACCACCATTAAAATATGATCACAGATCACAATAAAGGGATAATTTAGAAATTTTTGGTATCAAAACCGTTGATCATTGTTAAAATATTAATATTAACAGTGATATCACAGTAAACATCTGCAAAGTTTACCCTATTAAAGGGACAATATATGAAATACTGAAGGCGATTATAGACCCCAATAAAAGATTTTTACTTTATATACGGCTAGATGACGAGTCTTGCGTTAGCCTTAAAAAGCAGCGTTGAGGGGTCCCAATGCTGCTTTTTAATGCCCGCTGGTATTACGAGTCAGGCAGGAAAGGATCTACCGCTCACTTTTTTCCCGCGATTTTAGCTTACCGCAAATCCCCTTACGTCAATTGCGTATCCTATCTTTTTAATGGGATTTGCCTAACGCCGGTATTACGATCGCCTGAAAAAGTGAGCGGTAGACCCTCTCCTGGCAAGACTCCTACCGCATATAAAAGTCAGTAGTTAAGAGTTTTATGGGCTAACGCCGTAACATAAAACTCTTAACTAAAGTGCTAAAAGTACACTAACACCCATAAACTACCTATTAACCCCTAAATCGAGGTCCCCCCACATCGGAAACACTTAACTAAAATGTTTAACCCCTAATCTGCCGATCGGACATCGCCGCCACTTTAATAAATGTATTAACCCTAAACCGCAGCACTCCCGCCTCGCAAACACTAGTTAAATTTTATTAACCCCATAATCTGCCGCCCCTAACATCACCGACACCTACCTACATTTATTAACCCCTAATCTGCCGACCCCGCTACTATATTAAATTTATTAACTCCTAAATCTCACCCTAACCCGCATAACTTAAATATAATTTAAATAAAACGAAATTAAATTACTAAAATTAAATAAATTAATCTTATTTAAAACTACATACTTACCTATAAAATAAACCCTAAGATAGCTACAATATAATTAATAATTACATTGTAACCATCATAGGGTTTATTTTTATTTTACAGGCAACTTTGTATTTATGTTAACTAGGTAGAATAGTTATTAAATAGTGGTTAACTATTTAATAACTACCTAGCTAAAATAAGTACAAAAGTACCTGTAAAATAAACCCTAACCTAAGTTACAATTACACCTATCACTACACTATAATTAAACTAATTACCTAAACCACCTACAATTAATTACAATTAAATTAAATAAACTAAATTACGAAAAAAAACACTAAATTACAAAAAATAAAAAAGAATTACAAGAATTTTAAACTAATTACACCTAATCTAATCCCCCTAATAAAATAAAAAATAAAACTCTATACTAAATTAAAATAGCCCTTAAAAGGGCCTTTTGCGGGGCATTGCCCCAAATTAATCAGCTCTTTCACCTGTAAAAAAAATTACAATACCCCCCCAACATTAAAACCCACCACCCACACAACCAACCCTACTCTAAAACCCACGCAATCCACCCTTAAAAAAACTTAACACTACCCCCTTGAAGATCACCCTACCTTGAGACGTCTTCACGCAGCCGGGCACAAGTGGACGTCCAGAGGGTCCGAAGTCTTCATCCTATCTGGCCAGAAGAGGACATCCAGACCGGCAGAAGGCTTCATCCAGGCGGCATCTTCTATCTTCATCCTTCCAGAGCGGAGCGGGTCCATCTTCAAGACATCCGACACGGAGCATCCTCTTCATCCGACGGCCGGACTGAATGACTGGTCCTTTAAGTGACGTCATCCAAGATGGCGTCCCTTGAATTCCGATTGACTGATAGAATCCTATCAGCCAATCGGAAATAAGGTAGGAAAAATCCTATTGGCTGATGCAATCAGCCAATAGGATTGACCTCGCATTCTATTGGCTGATTGGAACAGCCAATAGAATGCAAGCTCGATCCTACTGGCTGATTGGATCAGCCAATCGGATTGAACTTCAATCATATTGGCTGATTGCATCAGCCAATAGGATTTTTCCTACCTTAATTCTGATTGGCTGATAGAATTCTATCAGCCAATCGGAATTCAAGGGACGCCATCTTGGATGACATCATTTAAAGGAACCTTCATTCAGTTGTCGGACTGCCCCATCTAACACTCACAACCATGCCCCTGAAACACTCGCAACCATGCCCCTGAAACACTCACAACCCTGCCCCTCAAACACTTACAACCATGCCAATGGAACACTGACAACCATGCCCCTGAAACACTCACAGCCATGCCCCTGGAACACTCAACCATGCCCCTGAAACACTCACAACCATGCCTATCTAACATTCACAACCATGCCCCATCTAATACTCACAACCATGCCCTATCTAACACTCACAACCATGCCCCTGGAACACTCACAACCATGCCCCTGGAACACTCACAACCATGCCCCATCTAACACTCACAACCATGCCCCTGAAACACTCAACCATGCCCCTGGAACACTCACAACCATGCCCCATCTAACACTCACAACCATGCCCCTCTAAAACTCACAACCATGCCCCTGCAAAACTCACAACCATGCCCCTGAAACACTCACAACCATGCCCCATGTAACAATCACAACCATGCCCCTGCAACACTCACAATTATGCCCTGAAACACTCACAACCATCTCCCTGCAACACTAACAGCCATGCCCCTGGAACACTTACAACCATGCCCCTGCAATACTTAACACCATACCCCTGCAACACTCACAACCATGCCCCATCTAACACTCACAACCATACCCCATGTAACAATCATAACCATGCCCCATCTAACAATCACAACCATGCCCCATCTATCACTCACAGCCATGCCCCTGCAACACAGTCACAACCATGCCCCATCTAACACTCACAACCATGCCCCGTCTATAACTCACAACCATGCCCCTCCAACACAGTCACAACCATGCCCCATCTAACACTCACAACCATGCCCCGTCTATAACTCACAACCATGCCGTGCAACACTCACAACCATGCCCCATCTAACACAACCATGCCCATCGAACAATTACAACCATGCCCCATCTATCACTCACAGCCATGCGCCTGCAAAACTCACAACCATGCCCCTGCAACACTCACAACCATGCCCCATTTAACAATCACAACCATGCCCCATCTATCACTCACAGCCATGCCCCTGCAAAACTCACAACCATGTCCCTGCAACACTCGCAACCATGCCCCATCTAACACTCGCAACCATGCCCCCGGAACACTTACAAACATTTCTTTCTAATGACACGGTGAGTCCACGGATCATCTTAATTACTGTTGGTAATATCAATCCTGACCAGCAGGAGGAGGCAAAGAGCACCACAACAAAAGCTGTTAAGTATCACTTCCTACCCACAATCCCCCAGTCATTTCTCTTTGCTGCGTCGCAAGGAGGTGGTAAAGTTAGGTGAAATCACAATTTTATTATTTTAAAGCAGAGCAAGTTTGTTCTGGAACACTCACAGCCATGCCCCATCTAACACTCACAACCATGCCCCATCTAACACTCACAACCATGCCCCATCTAACACTCACAACCATGCCACATCTAACACTCACAACCATGCCCCTGAAACACTCACAACCATGCCACATCTAACACTCACAACCATGCCCCTGAAACACTCACAACCATGCCACATATAACACTCACAACCATGCCCCTGGAACATTCACAACCATGCCCCTGAAACACTTTGAAACAATGGCCCTTGAACACTTACAACCATGCCCCTGAAACACTCACATCCATGCCCCTGGAACACTCACAACCATGCCCTGGAACACTCACAACCATGCCCCTGAAACACTCACAACCATGCCCCTGAAACACTCACAACCATACCCCTGAAACACTCACAACCATGCCCCTGGAGCACTCACAACCATGCCCCTGAAACACTCACAACGATGCCACATCTAACACTCACAACCATGCCCATCTAACACACAATCATGCCCCTGGAACACTCACAACCATGCCCCATCTAACACTCACAGCCATGCCCCATCTAACACTCACAACCATGCCCCTGCAACACTCACAATCATGCCCCTCCAACACTCACAGCCATGCCCCTGCAACACTCACAATCATGCCCCTGCAACACTCACAACCATCTCCTGCAACACTAACAACCATGCCCCTGGAACACTTACAACCATGCCCCTGCAATACTTAACACCATGCCCCTGCAACACTCACAGCCATGCCCATCTAACACTCACAACCATGCCCCATCTAACACTCACAACCATGCCCCATCTAACAATCACAACCATGCCCCGTCTAACAATCACAACCATGCCCCATCTATCACTCACAGCCATACCCCTGCAACACTCACAACCATGCCCCATCTAACACTCACAACCATGCCCCATCTAACAATCACAACCATGCCCCATCTAACAATCACAGCTATGCCCCATCTATCATCACAGCCATGCCCCTGCAAAACTCACAACTATGCCCCTGCAACACTCACAACCATGCCCCATCTAACAATCACAACCATGCCCCATCTAACAATCACAACCATGCCCCGTCTAACAATCACAACCATGCCCCATCTATCACTCACAGCCATGCCCCTGCAAAACTCAAAACCATGCCCCTGCAACACAGTCACAACCATGCCCCTGCAACACAGTCACAACCATGCCCCGTCTATAACTCACAACCATGCCCCTGCAACACTCACAACCATGCCCCATCTAACACTCACAACCATGCCCCGTCTATAACCCACAACCATGCCCGTGCAACACTCACAACCATGCCCCATCTAACAATCACAACCATGCCCCATCTAACAATCACAGCCATGCCCCATCTATCACTCACAGCCATGCCGCTGCAAAACTCACAACCATGCCCCTGCAACACTCACAACCATGCCCCATCTAACAATCACAACCATGCCCCATCTAACAATCACAACCATGCCCCATCTATCACTCACAGCCATACCCCTGCAAAACTCACAACCATGCCCCATCTAACAATCACAACCATGCCCCATCTATCCCTCACAGCCATGCCCCTGCAAAACTCACAACCATGCCCCTGCAACACTCACAATCATGCCCCATCTAACACTCGCAACCATGCCCCGTCTATAACTAACAACCATGCCCACCATAGCCCATTTGAGTCTCTTCAGTGGAGCAGTGGTGGCTTTTAAGCATTTGGGAACTTGTGGAGTATAATCCACACTGCGCCTCCCAATCAGTTGTTGCTGCCCTGCTTTTTAAAAAAAGCCTGTGTATGTTTATTCAGTCTTTTTTGTTTCCACGGGTCTATGTGAGGAGGGTGCCTCTTAAACCTGGTGAGCTGTCCTGCTGCCGAGCAGTTTTGGAGTTCAGGTAAGTGCCTATTTTTATTTTCTTGAGGTTCAGGAAAATTTGGCACTTTATTGCAGCTAAGCTGTATGGGACATGTGTTACAATCCTATTTATGTTACATAGGATTAAGGTGGGCAGTTGGTGCAGGCACTGGAGGACTTGGGGAACAGTAACTTTATTTTTGTGTTGCTGTGACTGTTAGTTTTGGCTCAGCTCCGGTTTTTATTACCGGATTTGGTGGTTTGTTTGTGTTTAATGGCGACCAAGAGTTTTCAGTGATGCCCACAATAGGAGGCGTGGCTTCCTACGGCACGAAAGAGTGTTTTGCGTATCTTTCTTTCACTTCCTGGGGTTCCGGTAGTGTTGTGAGTTGCAGCTCTGCTGCGCAGGGAGCTCTTCATTTGGCAGTCTGGTTGTGACTATTTTGGGGCCAGATCATTTTCAGGTTATCCTCTGTTGTCAGCAGGACAGGTAGGCACCTCAGCAAAGAGTGCTGAGGTGAGGGGGTTGTCTGAGGTTTGTGTGTGCAGCGGCTTTTGCAGTTTTAAGAGGAAAATATTTTTTCGGTTTATTATTTAAAGTGACAATAGCGTTTTTTTTACTAATAATTGTAAGGTTAAATAAAGCATTTTTTTTTTTTGGGAAAGATGGACCAAGAGGCCCTGCAAGATGTCACATATGGCTTATGTTTTGACTCCAATGTTGAACCACCAATCCCTTTTTGTTCCTCATGTATTGAGAGGACATTGCATTACAGGGATAGGCTTTTTGATTCTGAGCTATCATTAGCTAAGGCGGATGCTGTTCAGGGGTCTCCTGTTCAAGATGTGCCGCAGCTTTCTCCTCAAGTGTCCCACACGTTGTCGTCCTCACATGCAGTGCCCTGTGCTTCCTCTCTTACTCCAGGTGGGGTTACATTGCAGGACATTGCTTCTCAGGTATCTTCTGCGATATCTGATGCGTTATCTGCTTTTCCTATGCTGCAGGGAAAGCGCAAGAGGAAATGTAATGAGGCCGTGAATAGGGTTTCTGACGCAGTTGTGGCTACTCAGTGTGCTTCCTCCCAGAGGTCTGAGGAGGAGGATACTTCGGTAGCATCTGAAAGTGAAGTTTCAGATTCAGATAGTGTTTTTCCTTTGGCTGATGCTGAAGTGATTTTTTTCAGGTTTAAGCTAGAACACCTCTGTTTGTTACTTAAGGAGGTTTTGGCTACCTTGGACGACTCTGACACTACTGTTATAGTCACTCCTAAGAAATCTAGTAAATTAAATAAGTATTTTGATGTGCCCTCCGCGGTGGAGGTTTTTCCTGTACCAGACCGGGCTACAGAGATTATTGCACGGGAATGGGAGAAGACTGGTATTCCTTTTTCTCCTTCTCCAATTTTCAAGAAGATGTTTCAGATAGCTGATTCTATCAAGGAGTCTTGGCAGACGGTTACCAAGGTGGAAGGAGCAGTTTCTACTTTGGCTAAGAGAACCACTATTCCCATAGAGGATAGCTGTTCTTTTAAGGACCCTATGGATTAGAAGTTGGAGGCATTATTTAAAAGAATGTATGTTCACCAGGGTTTTAAAATGGCAGTCTGCGGTGTATTGCTACGGTCACCAGTGCAGCAGCATACTGGTTTGATGTGTTGTCTGATTCTATTCAGATAGAAACTCCTCTCGAGGAGATTCAGGATAGGATCAAGGCTCTTAAGTTAGTTGTGAGATTATCTCGGATGTTACGGGAGGAATCAGAGTAATTTTTGTTCCTTTCGAAAATTTTCAGTTAAGCCTTCCTCCTCCTCTTCCAAGCAGGAACAGTCCAAGTCTTCCTGGAAGACCAATCAGTCTTGGACTAAGGGGAAGCAATCTAAGAAGCCCATTACTGACTCAAAGTCAGCATGAGGGGTTTGCCCCCGATCCGGGAGCAGATCTTTTAGGGGGCAGACTTTCCTTTTTTGCTGAAGCCTGGTTTCGGGATGTCCCGGATCCCTGGGCGCGATGTACATCGTTTCCCAGGGATACAAATTAGAGTTCAAGCCCTTTCCTCCCAGGGGCAGGTTCCTTCTCCCAAGATTATCTGTAGACCATGTAAAGACAGAGGCATTCTTACGTTGTGTCAAGGATCTTTTCGACCTGCGAGTGATAGTTCCTGTTCCAATACAGGAGCAGTGTCTGGGATTCTATTCCAATCTGTTTGTAGTTCCCAAAAAATAGGGAACTTTCAGACCAATTTTAGATCTCAAGAGCGTAAACAAGTTCCTCAGAATTCCGTCTTTTTTAAGATGGATACTATGTGTTTCATTCTTCCCTTGGTTCAATAGGGTCAGTTTATAACCTCAGTGGAGTTAAAGGATGCATATCTGCATATTGCCATCCACAGGGACCATCAGAAGTTTCTGAGGTTTGCGTTCCTAGACAGACACTTTCAGTTTGTGGCTCTTCCTTTCGGTCTTGCAACAGCTCTCAGAATTTTCTCAAAGGTCCTGGGAGCATTGTTGGCTGTGCTCCGGTTGCGGGGTGTTGCAGTGGCGCCTTATTTGGACGACATTCTGGTTCAGGCGCCGTCTTTTCAACAAGCAAACTCCCACACAGAGATGTTGTTGTCTTTTCTGTGCTCCCACGGGTGGAAGGTGAATTTAGGAAAAAGTTCCTTGATGCCACCTACAAGGATGGTATTCATGGGAACCATAATAGATTCTCTATCAATGAAAATTTTTCTGACAGAGGCCAGAAAAACAAAGATCTTCAACTCTTGTCTTGCCCTTCAGTCCTCTCCTCGGCCGTCAGTGACTCAGTGTATGGAGGTAATTGGTCTGATGGTGTCAGCTATGGACATCATTTCGTTTGCTCGGTTCCATCACAGACCTCTGCAGTTATGCATGCTCAGTCAGTGGAACGGGGATTTTGCGGATCTGTCTCTGCGAATTGTTCTTGATCAGGCAACAAGAAATTCTCTTCTGTGGTGGTTGTCTCAGGAACTTCCTCCCAGGGAACCTGGTTCCCGTATACCTACCTAGGTGATTGTGACCACGGATGCCAGCCTGCTGGGATGGGGAGCAGTTTGGGGCTCTTTAAGGGCTCAGGGTCTTTGGTCTTGGGAGGAATCGTTTCTTCCCATAAATATTCTAGAGCTGAGAGCAATCTGCAATGCTCTTCTGGCCTGGCCTCAGCTTCCTCCCAGTTTATCAGGTTTCAGTCCGACAACATAACGTCAGTGGCTTACATCAATCATCAGGGGGGAATTCGAAGTTCCTTGGCCATGTCCGAGGTGACCAGGATTATTCAGTGGGTGATCCACATTCCATGGGTGGACAATTGGGAAACAGATTTTCTAAACAGACAGACCTTCATCCAAGGATTTTCGCCAGTCTTCTTCCTTATTTGACGTTTTTTTCTGGAAAACGCAAGGGTCAGAAAGCTTCGGCTACTTTGCTTTCCTTTTGGCTGTAGAGTATTATTCGCTTGGCTTATGGGACTGCTGCGTTTCGGGGCAGTGTGCCCCTTAATCATGTGATAACAACCTATACAGGTACACCTGTTTAAATAGCTTACCTGGGATTAACCCTTACAATCTTTCTAACAATAAATATAGAGGGACAGCGCCATCTAGTGGCCCCCTAGGTGTATAATTTCCTAATGTTAAAATAAAAACAAAAACAAAGAACAGCTATGAAGCCCTGATTACAGATTCAAACTATGTCAAAAAGATTTTTATTTATTTTAATAGTTTTCATTAGTTTTTGAACCTATCAAATTTAATCCACTATACAACTATAGAAAATGGCAGAACAGATTTGTCATTATATATAAACATAATAGAGGGATAGATCAGTAAAAAACTGACCAATCTATCTCTCTATTAAGCCCCCTTGGTTCCAAGGTGTCAAGGTGAAAAATCCAGAAGGATTCTCTTTGCTTCAGCAAAACTTCCCTATTTCCACCCCTTCTAGGGGCTTTCACCTGTTCAATCACCTGAAACCTAAGTTGGCTTATTTGACGGCCTGCTGCCAAAAAATGATAGGCCACTGGGGCTGATACTTTACCACACCTGATGTTGCTTTTGTGCTCAGTTATTCTGTCACGGACCCTCCTAGTGAACTCGCCAACATAGGCCTTCCCACATGGACACTTGATCATGTATATCACATAACTACTGTTGCAAGTGAAAAAATCCCTATAATTAAATCTATGCCCACTATGTGGATGTAAAAAATAGGGACTTTTCACTATGCAACTGCAGTTGCTACATCCGAGACAAGGGAAACAACCAAGATTATTTTTAGTGATAAACTGTTGGGATGTAGATTTGACAGAATCGATGTCATCCCGTATTAATGAATCCCTAAGGCTTTTACTACGCTTGTAGGCTGGCATGGGGAACTTGTCAAACTCCTCAACGTCCACATTACATCTTCTCAAAATTATTCCTGTCAGTTTCTTTTCTGAAAATATCAGTTTTAAAAACTGAATCCATCCTTGATCACGGTCACATCCAAAAAATCAATAGAACTCTCACTGAAAGTCAGTGTAAATTTGATATTGTTAGTTGAATGGTTTAATTCAGATACAAAGAGCTCAAGGGCCCCAACGTCGCCCAGCCAAACCCCAAAAATATCATCAATGTAGCGCCACCAGGTGGCGCCACACTGACGAAATAGGGCATTTTCAAAAACAAACTTCTCTTCAAAGAGATTCATAAAAATGTTGGCATAATTAGGGGCGACGTTGGAGCCCATAGCTGTACCTTGCAACTGTAAATAATATAAGTCCTCAAAGAGAAAATAATTATTGTAAAGAATTAATTCTAACAGTTGCAAGATAAATTCGACCTGAGTTTCTGAATGTGACCCAGCAGTGAGCAAAGCATGTTGCACAGCTCCTAGGCCACTCTCATGAGTGATAGATGTGTATAAACTGGAAACATCCAAACTGAAAAGAATAAACTTATCAGTCTGGAGATGCAAGTTGCTCAACTTGATCAAAAAATCATTAGTGTCTTTAATGAAGACACTAATGATTTTTTGATCAAGTTGAGCAACTTGCATCTCCAGACTGATAAGTTTATTCTTTTCAGTTTGGATGTTTCCAGTTTATACACATCTATCACTCATGAGAGTGGCCTAGGAGCTGTGCAACATGCTTTGCTCACTGCTGGGTCACATTCAGAAACTCAGGTCGAATTTATCTTGCAACTGTTAGAATTAATTCTTTACAATAATTATTTTCTCTTTGAGGACTTATATTATTTACAGTTGCAAGGTACAGCTATGGGCTCCAACGTCGCCCCTAATTATGCCAACATTTTTATGAATCTCTTTGAAGAGAAGTTTGTTTTTGAAAATGCCCTATTTCGTCAGTGTGGCGCCACCTGGTGGCGCTACATTGATGATATTTTTGGGGTTTGGCTGGGCGACGTTGGGGCCCTTGAGCTTTGTATCTGAATTAAACCATTCAACTCACAATATCAAATTTACACTGACTTTCAGTGAGAGCTCTATTGATTTTTTGGATGTGACCGTGATCAAGGATGGATTCAGTTTTAAAACTGATATTTTCAGAAAAGAAACTGACAGGAATAATTTATTGATGTATGACAGTACTCATCATCCCTCCTTGATCAGGTCACTACCTAAAAGTCAATTACTCAGGGTTAAAAGGATTGTCACAGAAGCATCCAAGGTTCCAATGAGATTGGCAGAGATGGGTGACAAATTTTTGGAACGTGGCTATCCACAGGATCTGATTTCGGACACCATTGATATGGTGTCCCAGTTGGACCGTGATGCCCTTCTAAAATCTAAAAAACTCTCTGATAAAAATCAAAAAAGGATGGTATTTGTATCTGAGTTTTCTAGACAGAGTGATCAGGGTGTTGAAAATCATACAGAGACATTGGGGCATCTTGAGAAGATGTAATGTGGACGTTGAGGAGTTTGACAAGTTCCCCATGCCAGCCTACAAGCGTAGTAAAAGCCTTAGGGATTCATTAATACAGGCTGACATCGGTTCTGTCAAATCTACATCCCAACACTTTATCACTAAAAAGAATCTTGGTTGTTTCCCTTGTCTCGGATGTAGCAACTGCAGTTGCATAGTGAAAAGTCCCTATTTTTTACATCCACATAGTGGGCATAGATTTAATTATAGGGATTTTTTCACTTGCAACAGTAGTTATGTGATATACATGATCAAGTGTCCATGTGGGACGGCCTATGTTGGCGAGTCCACTAGGAGGGTCCGTGACAGAATAACTGAGCACAAAAGCAACATCAGGTGTGGTAAAGTGTCAGCCCCAGTGGCCTATCATTTTTTGGCAGCAGGCCATCAAATAAGCCAACTTAGGTTTCAGGTGATTGAACAGGTGAAAGCCCCTAGAAGGGGTGGAAATAGGGAAGTTTTGCTGAAGCAAAGAGAATCCTTCTGGATTTTTCACCTTGACACCTTGGAACCAAGGGGGCTTAATAGAGAGAGAGATTGGTCAGTTTTTTACTGATCTATCCCTCTATTATGTTTATATATAATGACAAATCTGTTCTGCCATTTTCTATAGTTCTATAGTGGATTAAATTTGATAGGTTCAAAAACTAATGAAAACTATTAAAATAAAAAAAAAAAAAAATCTTTTTGACATAGTTTGAATCTGTGATCAGGGCTTCATAGCTGTACTTTGTTTTTGTTTTTATTTTAACATTAGGAAATTATACACTAGGGGGCCACTAGATGGCGCTGTCCCTCTATTATTGTATTGTTAGAAAGATTGTAAGGGTTAATCCCAGGTAAGCTATTTAAACAGGTGTACCTGTATAGGTTGTTATCACATGATTAAGGGGCACACTGCCCCGAAACGTCGTGGTATTTGGACCCTGCCTGTCTCTACAATAAAGTGAATTACTTTTTGGCATATTGGTGAGCTTCAATTCTTTATTTTCTTTCATTGATGCATGGGAGGTTGGTAGTTACTCCTGAAGCTTACACCATTGGCGTGATTGCTGGATAACACTGACTTTTCTACTTATGGGACTTCTGGACAGCAGCCTCCTGAGAAAATCACGGCTCATTCCACGAGGGCTGTTTCTTCTTCCTGGGCCTTCAAAAATCAGGCCTCTGGAACAGATTTGCAAGGCTGCTACTTAGTCATCTTTGCACACTTTTTCAAAATTTTATAAATTCAATACTTTTGCTTCGGCTGAGGCTTCTTTTGGGAGAAAGGTTCTTCAAGCAGTGGTGCCTTCTGTTTAGGTTCACTGTCTTGTCCCTCCCTTATCATCTCTGTCCTCTTGCTTGGGTATTGATTCCCAATGGCAATTAAGATGATCGGTGGACTCACTGTGTCATTAGAAAGAAAACAAAATTTATGCTTACCTAATAAATGTATTTATTTCTTGACACGGTGAGTCCACGGCCCGCCCTGTGTCTTTAGGACAGTTTTTCTTTTTATATAAACCTCAGGCACCTCTGCACATTGTGTTACTTCCTTTCTCTCCTTTCCTTTAGTCGAATGACTGGGGGATTGTGGATAGGAAGTGATACTTAACAGCTTTTGCTGTGGTGCTCTTTATCTCCTCCTGCTGGTCAGGAGTGATTTTCCCAACAGTAATTAAGATGATCCGTGGACTCCGTGTCAAGAAAGAAATACATTTATCAGGTAAGCATACATTTTGTTTTTATTAATAATATTTATAATAATAATAATATTATTTATTCATAATGTGCCAACATATTCTGCAGCACTGTCCATGAGTACAATTACTTTAAATAAAAGAATGATACAAAACTTGTAACAGACAAGACAGAATTTGACAAACAAATACAGGAATAATTGAGGGCCCTATTCCTGTTGAAACTTACAATGTAGTAGGGTGACAAACAGGAGATGAGGAATACAAGGGTGAGAGTGATGTTAATACAGATTAGATGAGAGCAAATGTTAAGTAAGTGGAATTCATGCCCCCTGGAACACTCACAACTGTGCCCCATAATACTTATGACCATGCCCCAGGAACACTCACAGCCGTGCCCCATATACTTATGACCATGCCCCAGGAACACTCACAGTCGTGCCCCATAATACTCATGACCATGCCCAGGAACACTCACAGCTGTGCCCATAATACTCATGACCATGCCCCAGGAACACTCACAGCTGTGCCCTATAATACTCATGACCATGCCCCAGGAACACTCACAGCCGTGCCCATAATACTCATGACCATGCCCAGGAACACTCACAGCCGTGCCCATAATACTCATGACCATGCCCAGGAACACTCACAGCCATGCCACATAATACTCATGACCATGCCCCAGGAACACATTTACAGCCGTGCCCCATAATACTCATGACATGCTCTAGGAACACTCACAGTCGTGCCCATAATACTCATGACTATGCCCCAGGAACACTCACATCCGTGTCCCATAATACTCATGACCATGCCGCAGGAACACACACAGCCGTGCCACATAATACTCATGACCATGCCCAGGAACACACACAGCCGTGCCACATAATACTCATGCCCATGCTCCAGGAACACTCACAGCGTGCCCCATAATACTCATGACCATGTACCCCAGGAACACTCACAGCCATGCCCCATAATATTCATGACCATGCCCCAGGAACACTCACAGCTGTGCTCATAATACTCATGACCATGCCCCAGGAACACTCACAGCCATGCCCCATAATACTCATGACCATGCCCCAAGAACACTCACAGCCGTACCCATAATTCTCATGCCCTATAATACTCATGCCCATGCCCCAGGAACACTCACAGTCGTGCCCCATAATACTCATGCCCATATCCAGGAACACTCACAGCCGTGCCACATAATACTCATGCCCATGTCCAGGAACACTCACAGCCGTGCCACATAATACTCATGACCATGCCCCAGGAACACTCACAGCCGTGCCACATAATACTCATGACCATGCCCCAGGAACACTCACAGCCGTGCCCCATAATACTCATGACCATGCCCCAGGAACACTCACAGCCGTGCCATAATATCATGACCATGCTCGAGGAACAATCACAGCTGTGCCACATAATACTTATGACCATGCCCCAGGAACACTCACAGCCGTGCCCTATAATACTCATGACCATGCCCCAGGAACACTCACAGCCGTGCCACATAATACTCATGACCATTCCCAGGAACACTCACAGCCGTTGCCACATAATACTCATGACCATGCCCCAGGAAACACTCACAGCCGTGCCCCATAATACTCATGACCATGCCCCAGGAACACTCACAGCCGTGCCATAATACTCATGACCATGCCCCAGGAACACTCACAGCCGTTCCACATAATACTCATGACCATGCCCATGAACACTCACAGCCGTGCCACATATATACTCATGACCATGCCCAGGAACACTCACAGCCGTGCCCATAATACTCATGACCATGCCCCAGGAACACTCACAGCCGTGCCACATAATACTCATGACCATGCCCCAGGAACACTCACAGCCGTGCCACATAATACTCATGACCATGCCCCAGGAACACTCACAAGCCGTGCCCCATAATATCATGACCATGCCCCAGGAACACTCACAGCCGTGCCCCATAATACTCATGACCATGCCCCAGGAACATCACAGCCATGCCACATAATACTCATGACCATGCCCCATGAGCACTCACAGCCGTGCCCCAAATCATGACCATGCCCCAGGAACACTCACAGCCGTGCCCCATAATATCATGACCATGCCCCAGGAACACTCACAGCCGTGCCCTATAATACTCATAACCATGCCCAGGAACACTCACGTCATGCCACATAATACTCATGACCATGCCCCAGGAACACTCACAGCCGTGCCACATAATACTCATGACCATGCCCAGGAACACTCACAGCCGTGCCCTATAGTACTCATGACCATGCCCCAGGAAGACTCACAGTCATGCCCCATAATACTCATGACCATGCCAGGAACACTCACAGTCATGCCACATAATACTTATGACCATGCCCCAGGAACACTCACAGCCATTCCCTATAATACTCATGACCATGCCCCAGGAACACTCACAGCCGTGCCCCATAATACTCATGACCATGCCCCAGGAACACTTACAATCATGCCCATAATACTCATGACCATGCTCCAGGAACTCTCACAGCCATGCAACATAATACTCATGACCATGCCCCAGGACACTCACAGCCGTGCCACATAATACTCATGACCATGCCCCAGGAACACTCACAGCTGTGCCCTATAGTACTCATGACCATGCCCCAGGAACACTCACAGTCATGCACCATAATACTCTGACCATGCCCCAGGAACACTCACAGTCATATATGAGCATATAACTGGCTACAAGTGCAGGAGCATGAGGTGATCTGAGGTCTGATATGAGCATATAACTGGTTTCAAGTGCAGGAGCATGAGGCTGATATAAGGTCTGATGTGAGCATATAACTGGTTACAGGTGCAGGAGCATGAGGCTGATCTGAGGTCTGATGTGAGCATATCACTTGTTACAGATGCAGGAGCATGAGGTGATCTGAGGTCTGATGTGAGCATATACTTGTTACAGATGCAGGAGCATGAGGCTGATCTAAGGTCTGATGTGAGCATATCACTTGTTACAGATACAGGAGCATGAGGCTGATCTGAGGTCTGATGTGAGCATATAACTGGTTACAGGTGCAGGAGCATGAGGCTGATCTGAGGTTGATATGAGCATATAACTGGTTACAGGAGCAAGAGCATGAGGTGATCTGAGGTCTGATATGAGCATATAACTTGTTACAGATGCAGGAGTATGAGGCTGATCTGAGGTCTGATGTGAGCATTTAGCTGGTTACAGGAGCAGGCACATGAGGCTGATCTGAGGTCTGATATGAGCATATAACTGGTTATAGGTGCAGGAGCATGAAGTCTGATATGAGCATATAACTGGTTACAGGTGCAGGAACATGAGGCTGATCTGAGGTCTGATATGAGCATTAACTGGCTACAAGTGCAGGAGCATGAGGCTGATCTGAGGTCTGATATGAGCATATAACTGGTTTCAAGTGCAGGAGCATGAGGCTGATATAAGGTCTGATGTGAGCATATAACTGGTTACAGGTGCAGGAGCATGAGGCTGATCTGAGGTCTGATGTGAGCATATCACTTGTTACAGATGCAGGAGCATGAGGCTGATCTGAGGTCTGATGTGAGCATATCACTTGTTACAGATGCAGGAGCATGAGGCTGATCTAAGGTCTGATGTGAGCATATCACTTGTTACAGATGCAGGAGCATGAGGCTGATCTGAGGTCTGATGTGAACATATAACTGGTTACAGGTGCAGGAGCATGAGGCTGATCTGAGGTCTGATATGAGCATATAACTGGCTACAAGTGCAGGAGCATGAGGCTGATCTGAGGTCTGATATGAGCATATAACTGGTTGCAGGAGCATGAGGCTGATCTGAGGTCTGATATGAACATATAAACTGGTTACAGGTGCAGGAACATGAGGCTGATCTGAGGTCTGATATGAACATATAACTGGTTACAGGTGCAGGAACATGAGGCTGATCTGAGGTCTGATATGAGCATATAACTGGTTGCAGGAGCATGAGACTGATCTGAGGTCTGATATGAGCATATAGCAGGTTACAGGTGCAGGAGGATGAGGCTGATCTGAGGTCTGATATGAGCATATAACTGGTTACAGATGCAGGAGCATGAGGCTGATCTGAGGTCTGATATCAGCATATAACTGATTGCAGGAGCATGAGACTGATCTGAGGTCTGATATGAGCATATAGCTGGTTACAGGTGCAGGAGCATGAGGCTGATCTGAGGTCTGATTTGAGCATATAATGGTTACAGATGCAGGAACATTAGGCTGATCTGAGGTCTGATATGAGCATATAACTGGTTACAGATGCAGGAGCATGAGGCTGATCTGAGGTCTGATTTGAGCATATAACTGGTTACAGATGCAGGAACATTAGGCTGATCTGAGGTTTGATATGAGCATATAACTGGTTACAGGTGCAGGAACATGAGTCTGATCTGAGGTCTGATATAAGCATATAACTGGTTATAGGTGCAGGAGCATGAGGTGATCTGAGGTCTGATATGAGCATATAACTGGTTACAGGTGCAGGAGCATGAGGCTGATCTGAAGTCTGATGTGAGCATATAACTGGTTACAGATGCAGGAGTATGAGGCTGATCTGAGGTCTGTTGTTTACATGTAACTGGTTACAGGTGCAGGAGCATGAGGCTTATCTGAGGTCTGATATGAGCATATGACAGGTTACAGGTGCAGGAGATGAGGCTGATCTGAGATATGATATTAGCATATAACTGGGAGCAGGAGCATGAGACTGATCTGAGGTCTGATGTGAGCATATAACTAGTTAAAGGTGCTGGAGCATGAGGCTGATCTGAGGTCTGATATGAGCATATGACAGGTTACAGGTGCAGGAGCATGAGGCTGATCTGAGGTATGATATGGGCATATAACTGGTTACAGGTGCAGGAGCATGAGGCTGATCTAAGGTCTGATATGAGCATATAACTGGTTACAGGTACAGGAGCATGAGGCTGATCTGAGGTCTGATATGAGCATATAACTGGTTTCAAGTGCAGGAGCATGAGGCTGATCTAAGGTCTGATGTGAGCATATAACTGGTTACAGGTGCAGGAGCATGAGGCTGATCTGAGGTGTGATATGAGCATATAACTGGTTACAGGTGCAGAGCATGAGGCTGATCTGAGGTCTGATATGAGCATATAACTGGTTACAGGTGCAGGAGCATGAGGCTGATCTGAGGTCTGATATGAGCATATAACTGGTTACAGGTACAGGAGCATGAGGCTGATCTGAGGTCTGATGTGAGCATATTACTGGTTACAGGTGCAGGAACTGAGGCTGATTGGTGCATCATACTACCGTGACATCATACTGTAGCACACATCATACTATAGCACACATCATACTACCGTGCACATCATACTATAGCACACATCATACTATAAACACATCATACTACCGTGCACATCATACTATAGCACACATCATACTACCGTGCACATCATACTATAGCACACATCATACTACCGTGCACATCATACTATAGCACACATCATACTATAGCGCATATCTACTATAGCGTACATCATACTATAGCACACATACATACCGTGCACATCATACTACAGCGCACATCATACTATAGCACACATCATACTACCGTGCACATCATACTATAGCACACATCATACTACCATGCACATCATACTATAGCACACATCATACTATAGCACAGATCATACTATAGCACACATCATACTATACCACACATCATACTATAGTGCACATCATACTATAGCACACATCATATTACCATGCACATCATACTATAGCTCACATAATACTATAGCACACATCATACTATAGCACACATCATACTATAGCTCACATCATACTATAGCGCCCATCATACTATAGCGCCCATCATACTATAGCGCCCATCATACTATAGCGCACATCATACTATAGCACACATCATACTATGGCGCACATTATACTACCATGCACATCATAATATAGCGTACATCTTACTATAGCACACATCATATATAGCACACATCATACTATAGCACACATCATACTACCGTGCACATCATACTATAGCGCTCATCATTCTACCATGCACATCATACTATAGCGCACATCATACTATAGCACACATCATACTATAGCACACATCATATACCGTGCACATCATACTATAGCACACATCATACTACCGTGCACATCATACTACAGTGTAATCATACCACCGTGCACATCATACTATAGCACAGATCAACTATAGCACACATCATACTACCGTGCACATCATACTATAGCGCTCATCATTCTACCGTGCACATCATACTATAGCGCACATCATACTATAGCACACATCATACTACCGTGCACATCATACTACAGTGTACATCATACCACCGTGCACTTCATACTATAGCACACATCATACTATAGCGCACATCATACTATAGCGCACATCATACTACCGTGCACATCATACTATAGCGCACATCATACTAAAGCACACATCATACTACCGTGCACATCATACTATAGCACACATAATACTATAGCACACATCATACTATAGCGCACATCATACTATAGCGCACATCATACTATAGCACACATCATACTACCGTGCACATCATACTATGGCGTACATCATACCAACGTGCACATCATTCTACCGTACACATCATACTATAGCGTCATCATTCTATAGCGCACATCATACTATAGCACACATCATACTACCATGCACATCATACTATAGCGCACATCATACTACCGTGCACATCATACTATAGCGTACATCATACTATAGCGCACATCATACTATAGCACACATCATACTACCGTGCACATCATTCTATAGCGCACATCATACTATAGCACACATCATACTACCGTGCACATCATACTATAGCGCACATCATTCTAACATGCACATCATACTATAGCGCACATCATACTATAGCACACATCATACTATAGCACACATCATACTACCGTGCACATCATACTATAGCGCTCATCATTCTACATGCACATCATACTATAGCGCACATCATACTATAGCACACATCATACTATAGAACACATCATACTACGTGCACATACTATAGCACACATCATACTACCGTGCACATCATACTACAGTGTACATCATACCACCGTGCACATCATACTATAGCACAGATCATACTATAGCAACATCATACTACCGTGCACATCATTACTATAGCGCTCATCATTCTACCGTGCACATCATACTATAGCGCACATCATACTATAGCACACATCATACTACCGTGCACATCATACTACAGTGTACATCATACCACCGTGCACATCATACTATAGCACAGATCATACTATAGCGCACATCATACTATAGCACACATCATACTATAGCGAACATCATACTACCGTGCACATCATACTATAGCGACATCATACTAAAGCACACATCATACTACCGTGCACATCATACTATAGCACACATAATACTATAGCACACATCATACTATAGCGCACATCATACTATAGCAACATCATACTACCGTGCACATCATACTATGGCGTACATCATACCAACGTGCACATCATTCTACCGTACACATCATACTATAGCGTACATCATACTATAGCGAATCATACTATAGCACACATCATACTACCATGCACATCATACTATAGCGCACATCATACTACCGTGCACATCATACTATAGCGTACATCATACTATAGCGCACATCATACTATAGCACACATCATACTACCGTGCATATCATACTATAGTGCACATCATTCTACCCTGAACATCATACTATAGCGCACATCATACTGTAGCACACATCATACTACCGTGCACATCATTCTATAGCGCACATCATACTATAGCACACATCATACTACCGTGCACATCGTACTATAGCGCACATCATTCTAACATGCACATCATACTATAGCGCACATCATACTATAGCATACATCATACTATAGCACACATCATACTACCGTGCACATCATACTATAGCGCTCATCATTCTACCATGCACATCATACTATAGCGCACATCATACTATAGCACACATCATACTATAGCACACATCATACTACCGTGCACATCATACTATAGCACACATCATACTACCGTGCACATCATACTACAGTGTACATCATCCACCGTGCACATCATACTATAGCACAGATCATTTAGCACACATCATACTACCGTGCACATCATACTATAGCGCTCATCATTCTACCGTGCACATCATACTATAGCGCACATCATACTACCGTGCACATCATACTATAGCACACATCATACTACCGTGCACATCATACTACAGTGTACATCATACCACCGTGCACTTCATACTATAGCACAGATCATACTATAGCACACATCATACTATAGCGCACATCATTACTATAGCGCACATCATACTACCGTGCACATCATACTATAGCGCACATCATACTAAAGCACACATCATACTACCGTGCACATCATACTATAGCACACATAATACTATAGCACACATCATACTATAGCGCACATCATACTATAGCGCACATCATACTAGAGCACACATCATACTACCGTGCACATCATACTATGGCGTACATCATACCAACGTGCACATCATTCTACCGTACACATCATACTATAGCGTACATCATACTATAGCGTACATCATACTATAGCGCACATCATACTATAGACACATCATACTACCATGCACATCATACTATAGCGCATCATACTATAGCACACATCATACTACCGTGCACATCATACTATAGCGCACATCATTTACCGTGCACATCATACTATAACACACATCATACTATAGCACACATCATACTACCGTGCACATCATACTATAGCGTACATCATACCACCATGCACATCATTCTACCATGCACATCATACTATAGCGTACATCATTCTACCGTACACATCATACTATAGCGTACATCATACCACCGTACACATTATACTATAGCGCACATCATACTATTCACACATCATACTATAGCGCACATCATACTATAGCACGCATCATACTACCGCATACATCATACTATGGCACACATCATACTATAGCACGCATCATACTACCATTTGCATCATAGTGTTACAGATTGTGCTCCACAGTTGTTAGCTCTCCATTATTATCTACACTTGTAATCTATATACTGTATGTGTATGTATACAGGGAGTGCAGAATTATTAGGCAAATGAGTATTTTGACCACATCATCCTCTTTAGCATGTTGTCTTACTCCAAGCTGTATAGGCTCGAAAGCCTACTACCAATTAAGCATTTAGGTGATGTGCATCTCTGTAATGAGAAGGGGTGTGGTCTAATGACATCAACACCCTATATCAGGTGTGCATAATTATTAGGCAACTTCCTTTCCTTTGGCAAAATGGGTCAAAAGAAGGACTTGACAGGCTCAGAAAAGTCAAAAATAGTGAGATATCTTGCAGAGGGATGCAGCACTCTTAAAATTGCAAAGCTTCTGAAGCGTGATCATCGAACAATCAAGCGTTTCATTCAAAATAGTCAACAGGGTCACAAGATGCGTGTGGAAAAACCAAGGCGCAAAATAACTGCCCATGAACTGAGAAAAGTCAAGCGTGCAGCTGCCAAGATGCCACTTGCCACCAGTTTGGCCATATTTTAGAGCTGCAACATCACTGGAGTGCCCAAAAGCACAAGGTGTGCAATACTCAGAGACATGGCCAAGGTAAGAAAGGCTGAAAGACGACCACCACTGAACAAGACACACAAGCTGAAACATCAAGACTGGGCCAAGAAATATCTCAAGACTGATTTTTCTAAGGTTTTATGGACTGATGAAATGAGAGTGAGTCTTGATGGGCCAGATGGATGGGCCCGTGGCTGGATTGGTAAAGGGCAGAGAGCTCCAGTCCGACTCAGACGCCAGCAAGGTGGAGGTGGAGTACTGGTTTGGGCTGGTATCATCAAAGATGAGCTTGTGGGGCCTTTTCGGGTTGAGGATGGAGTCAAGCTCAACTCCCAGTCCTACTGCCAGTTTCTGGAAGACACCTTCTTCAAGCAGTGGTACAGGAAGAAGTCTGCATCCTTCAAAAAAACATGATTTTCATGCAGGACAATGCCCATCACACGCGTCCAAGTACTCCACAGCGTGGCTGGCAAGAAAGGGTTATAAAAGAAGAAAATCTAATGACATGGCCTCCTTGTTCACCTGATCTGAACCCCATTGAGAACCTGTGGTCCATCATCAGATGTGAGATTTACAAGGAGGGAAAACAGTACACCTCTCTGAACAGTGTCTGGGAGGCTGTGGTTGCTGCTGCACGCAATGTTGATGGTGAACAGATCAAAACACTGACAGAATCCATGGATGGCAGGCTTTTGAGTGTCCTTGCAAAGAAAGGTGGCTATATTGGTCACTGATTTTTTTTTGTTTTGTTTTTGAATGTCAGAATGTATATTTGTGAATGTTGAGATGTTATATTGGTTTCACTGGTAAAATAAATAATTGAAATGGGTATATATTTGTTTTTTGTTAAGTTGCTAATAATTATGCACAGTAATAGTCACCTGCACACACAGATATCACCCTAAAATAGCTATAACTAAAAACAAACTAAAAACTACTTCCAAAACTATTCAGCTTTGATATTAATGAGTTTTTTGGGTTCATTGAGAACATGGTGGTTGTTCAATAATAAAATTAATCCTCAAAAATACAACTTGCCTAATAATTCTGCACTCCCTGTATATATATGTGTGTGTGTGTATATATATTCATCCAAAAAAATAGATAGAGATAAATAAATAGATAGATATATATGCAGATAGATAGATAGATAGATATGCAGATAGATAGATAGATAGATAGATATGCAGATAGATAGATCATACTATAGCACACATCATACTACCGTGCAAACATACTATAGCGCACATCATACTACCGTGCACATCACACTACAGTGCACATAATACTATAGCGTACATCATACCACCGTGCACATCATACTATAGCACAGATCATACTACCGTGCACATCATACTACCGTGCACATCATACTACCGTGCACATCATACTATAGCGTGCATCATACTATAGCACATATCATACTACGTGCACATCATACTATAGCACACATCATACTACCGTGCACACATCATACTATAGCACACATCATACTACTGTGCACACATCATACTGTAGCACACATCATACCACCGTGCACATCATACTACCGTGCACATCATACTATAGCGTACATCATACTATAGCACACATCATACTACTGTGCACACATCATACTATAGCACACATCATACTATAGCACACATCATACTATAGCGCAATCATACTATAGCGCACATCATACTATAGCGCACATCATACTATAGCACACATCATACTATACCACACATCATACAATAGCACACATCATACTACCGTGCACATCATACTATAGCGTACATAATACCACCGTGCACATCATTCTACCGTACATCATACTATAGACTAAATCATACTATAGCGCACATCATACTATAAGCACACATCATACTACCATGCACATCATACTATAGCGTACATCATACTATAGCACACATCATATACCGTGCACATCATACTATAGTGCACCGTGCACATCATACTACCGTGCACATCATACTATAGCGTACATCATACTATAGCACACATCATACTATAGCGTACATCATACTCTAGCACACATCATACTACCGTGCACATCATACTATAGTGCACCGTGCACATCATACTATAGCGTACATCATACTATAGCACACATCATACTATAGCGTACATCATACTATAGCGTACATCATACTATAGCACACATCATACTATAGCACACATCATACTATAGCACACATCATACTACCATGCACATCATACTATAGCACACATCATACTACCGTGCACATCATACTATAGCACACATCATACTATAGCACACATCATACTACTGTGCACATCATACTATAGCACACATCATACTATAGCATACATCATACTACCGTTACACATACTATAGCGTACATCATACCACCGTGCACATCATACTATAGCGTACATCATACCACCGTGCACATCATTTACCATACACATCATACTATAGCGTACATCATACCACTGTGCACATCATTCTACCGTGCACATCATACTATATATATATTCATCCAAAAAAATAGATAGATAGATAGATAGATAGATAGATAGATAGATAGAGATAGATAGATAGATATGCAGATAGATAGATAGATATGCAGATGGATTGATCATACTATAGCACACATACTACCGTGCACAACATACTATAGCACACATCATACTACCGTGCACATCACACTACAGTGCACATCATACTATAGCGTACATCATACCACCGTGCACATCATACTATAGCACAGATCATACTATAGCACACATCATACTACCGTGCACATCATACTATAGCACACATCATACTACCGTGCACATCATACTATAGCACACATCATACTATAGCACACATCATACTATAGCGAACATCATACTATAGCGTACATCATACCACCGTGCAATCATACTACCGTGCACATCATACTATAGCGTACATCATACTATAGCACACATCATACTACCGTGCACACATCATACTACCGTGCACACATCATACTACCGTGCACACATCATACTATAGCGCACATCATACTATAGCGCATCATACTATAGCACACATCATACTACCGTACACATCATACTATAGCGTACATCATACCACTGTGCACATCATTCTACCGTACACATCATACTATAGAGTAATCATACTATAGCGCACATCATACTATAGCACACATCATACTATAGCACACATCATACTACCATGTACATCATACTATAGCACACATCATACTACCGTGCACATCATACTATAGTGCACATCATTCTACCGTGCACATCATACTATAGTGCACATCATTCTACCGTGCACATCATACTACCGTTCACATCATACTATAGCACGCATCATACTACCGTGCACATCATGCTATAGCGCACATCATACTATAGCACACATGATTCTACCGTGCACATCATAATATAGCATTCATCATACTATAGCATACATCATACCACCGTGCACAGTATACTATAGCACAGATCATACTATAGCACACATCATACTACCGTGCACATCATACTATAGCGCACATCATACTATAGCGCACATCATACTATAGCACATATCATACTACCGTGCACATCATACTATAGCACACATCATACAATAGCGCACATCATGCAATAGTGCACATCATACTATAGCGTATCATACTATAGCACGCATCATACTATAGCGCACATATGCTATAGCACACATCATACTATAGCACACATCATACTATAGCGCACATCATACTAAAGCACATATCATACTATAGCACACATCATACTATAGCACATATCATACTACCATGCACATCATACTATAGCACACATCATACTACCAGTGCACATCATACTATAGCACACATCATACTATAGCACACATCATACTAATGTGCACATCTTACTATAGCACACATCATACTATAACACACATCATACTATAGCATACATCATACTACCGTCACATCATACTATAGCGTACATCATACAACCGTGCACATCATACTATAGCGTACATCATACCACCGTGCACATCATTTTACCATACACATCATACTATAGCGTACATCATACCACCGTGCACATCATTCTACCGTGCACATCATACTATAGCGTACATCATACCACCGTGCACATCATTCTACCATGCACATCATACTATAGCGTACATCATACTATAGCACACATCATACTACGTGCACACATCATACTATAGCACACATCATACTATAGCGCACATCATACTATAGCGCACATCATACTAT